>NW_022196891.1:4862331-4901033 GCF_008632895.1 Mastomys coucha
AGGGGAAACTGGGAATGGAGAAATTCGCATGTAAATAAAGAAAATATCTAAAATAAAAAAAAAATTGGTCTTCAATCAGCCTTCAGAAGTTTATAAAATTAAACTTTAAGACATATCCCATTACATGAATTTAGAGTCTATTGTGTCTTCTGCTCCAATGGCATCACTCTGTACTTCTTTCTTGGCTTTGGGATTTTTTGTTTATTAGCTTGGTTTTTTTTTTTTGTTTTTGTTTTTGTTTTTGCTTTTGTTCTTTATATCTTTACATAAACATAGGGCTATAATTGTCTACAGAGTTTTATTTTGTAAATATGAGAATAACTTCTGTAACCTTTAATTTTTGAAGATGAAATGAGATATGTATCAATTCTTTTTGACTTATTTTCTATTTTCTTTACTTTGGAGATTATATTTGCATTGTTCCTCCCTCTACTTTCCACTGTGAAAAACATCCAGTATTCTCCCTCCATTTTTCTTTATATTCCTAGCCTCTATTTCCATGAAATGTTACTGCGTTCATATACGTATCTGGTTATATAAGAGATTAAAAGTAGTTTATGGAAATATTCATAACACATGGACTGGCAATTAAAAAAAGCTATGACTTGGGTATTTGAATTGTTATGTTTTCCTTTTGACAAGAAATGGCATAATGCATTAATATTGGCAAACTCTCCATGGGTAACAAGAACGTTATTACATAGAAATAGAATTATTTTATATAATATGGTATGCTTGTCTAGTGGATCATATGTTGCTTATAGAACTGTGTGACATCCTGACAGGAATCTACCCTTGTGCTAAAGTCAATTTAGAAAAAAGATGTCTCATATCTATGCACACAAACAATAGTCCTTTGAGATGAACATTAATATATCATACGTAAGTGATTACTTATCCTTGTAATAAAATTCCTTGGGAATGTTTGATCCACAAGAGAACACAAATTATTTGACTCCATGTTGCTGTTCACTCTAACATTTAGATCCCATCATGCTTTGAAGTAACAAAATTCTTGAAATTTACATGTAAATTGGATGTCAAAATTATCGTGATAGGAAATCTAGTTTTCAAGTTGATGACATCTCAGGTCATCTTGGAGATAGTCCTTTTGTCATGCCTGTGGGAAAATTCTTCATCTTGCAAACATATAAAAAACTGCTTCCTTTATGTGGTACCATTCCTTAGCCTGGGGTACTGGGATATATAAAAAAGTAGTAATTTTGATAGAAATTACACAAGTTAATTGTTACCTGTTTCTTTACTGTGACTTGTTCTAAGACCAGCTAAGACCAACTGCCTGAAACTATTGCCTCCCTGATTGTTCTGCCATAGTGTACTTTACTCTTAAAATTTCAGCCAAAAAAACACACTGAGTTTCTTTTGTTGGTTTTTATACAGTAATAGCATGTAGTTATTAAGTAACTACGTAGATGCTCTATTGAAAACAAGGAGGAAAATTATGAGTTTGTAGAAGTATGGAGGCTAGACTGGCTAGTAATTAATTTGTATAAATCTTTTATGAAATAAAAGTTATAAGATACTAGTTGTGTTTACACTTATTTAAAATTAACTTTAAAACAACACAAAGGTTAAAATTCATTAAATATGATATAAATACACAGATAACAATTTATACTGCTTTTTACTTTACATTAACTAGTAATTTGGTTCCTATTTAATAACAAAGAGGGATTTTTGGATCATAGACTTGACTCATAAATTCAAAACTCATTTTAACTAACAAATAATTATTTAGAAACATGAAATTTTTGTGCCGGAAATGAAATAATACATTTTATGATTTTTTTTTGGTTATTTGTATTTCTTCAAGTTAGGAAACTGAAGCTCAAGAGTGAACATCAGGTATCCACAGGTATGCTTCTATGGGAATGTATGAAATGTATGAACTCTTTAGCATCTTGGTGACTGACACTTCGTAGAAGTATAATAATAATTATAGGGACTCATTAAATCATTAAGTAATAAGTATGAAAATAAAGAACTTTTAATGTTACATAGTTTAAATAAAAATTTGCATTCACCCTCTTTTTACCGAACTGAATGTCACAGACAAAAATGACAATAATAAAGATGATGAAAATAATTACTGATTTTTACTAAATCTTCCTGTCAGACAAGTGAGTTGCTAGCTATTAAGACTCAAGATAATCCATCCAAAAAATTCATAATGTTCTAATCCAATTTTTATTTTACAAGTATAAACTTAAAACATTTGAATGCTTCTTGTTATTAGACTGACCTAATCTTCAGAGGACAGAGCATAATTACTGGGATATATGTAAACATGTTTTATTAATGATTTATTGAGCTATTTTCACATTTTATATTTTCTGAATTTTTTTAAGATTACAAAAGTTTTGCTACTTGAATTTTAATACCATAATTGAAATCCAAGACCTGATTTAGACTTATTTTTTAAAAAAAGTTTAAATTATAATGTCTTATACCAAATAAAAATGAGTTCATATTAAAAATGAATTATCTTGATCTGATGCCATTGAACTTATTTCACTAAGTAAAACAATTTAGGCTGATACCTAGCCAATTCAGTCATTACCCAATTAAAATTAATGTATTCATCTATTAAAGTAACTAACACACTAATTGAGATAAATTAGACCATAAGCTAAACTGTTTATGAATGATAGCAGTTAATAATAATTCAGTGGGAGACAAATGAGAGTGTCTTTATTTTTTTCTGGAGGAAAAGTTCTTTTTTTAATTATCATTAGCTGCAGCAGTAGAATATTAATTAAAAAAAATAAGATTACCTTATTTTCTTTAACTGTTTAGTCTTTTGTCCAAAGTCGCTAATAATATTTCTAATCACATATATCTTAAAATCATTTGAAATCTGTCAATAACTCACTTATTTTTAAAAATGTGTGTACATCCTTTCTATTAGAAACAATCTAATGTAAACAAGACTAAGAATGAACTCTTTATGCAACAGAGAGTGACCTGGAAATCATTAATTCTACTGCTTAAACCTCTGATTTGTTTGGATTAAAGATGCACACTACCACACTGAGATATACTATTTTTGAGAACAAACTAAGCTCCCTAATCATTCTATGTAAGATCTACCAAGATAAACTCTCAATTAAGAACCTCTATGCTCTAAATGCAAGGGCATCTACATTCATAAAAGAAACTTTACTAAAGCTCAAAGCACACATTGCACTGCACACAATATTAGTGGGAGACTTCAACATCCCACTCTCTGCAATGGGCAGATCATGGAAACAGAAACTAAACAAAGACACAGTGAGACTAACAGAAGTTATGAAACAAATGGATTTAACAGATATGTATAGTACATTTTATCCTAAAACAAAATAATATACCTTCTTTTCAGCACCCCATGGTACCTTCTCCAAAACTGATCATATAAGTGATTATGAAACAGGTCTCAACAGATACAAGAAGATTGAAATAATCCCATGGATCCTATCGGATCATCATGGACTAAGGCTGGTCTTCATTACCAACAAAAATAATAGAAAGCACACATACACAAGGAAGCTGAAGAACACTCTACTCAATGAATACTTGGTCAGGGAAGAGATAAAGAAATTACAGATATTTTAGAATCTAATGAAAATGAAGACACAATGTACCCAAACTTATGAGATACAACAAAAGCAATGCTAAGAGGAAAACTCATAGCTCTGAGTGCCTCCAAAAATAAACTGGAGAGAGTATACACTAGCAGCTTGACAGCACACCTGGAAACTCTAGAGCAAAAAGAAGCAAATAGATCCAAGAGGAGTAGAAGGCAGGAAATAATCAAGCTCAGGGCAGAAATCAACCAAGTAGAAAAAAAAAAGAATTGTAGAAATAATCAACCAAACCAGGAGTTGCTTCTTTGGAAAAATCAAGCAAATAGATAAAGCCTTAGTCAAACTAACCAGAAAGCACAGAGATAGAAGCCAAATCAAAAAAAATCAGAATTGAAAAATGAGACATAACAACAGAAACTGAGGAAATCCAAAAATTCATCAGATCCTACTACAAGAGCCTCTACTCAACAAAACTGGAAAATCTGAATGAAATGGACAATTTTCTAGACAGATACCATATACCAAAATTAAATCAGGAAGAAATAAATGATCTATACAGTCCTATAGCCCCTAAGGAAATAAAAGTAGTCATTAATAGTCTCCCAACCAAAAACATGACCAGGACCAGATGATTTTAAGGCAGAATTCTATCAGACCTTCAAAGAAGACCTAATACCAAAACTCTTCAAATTATTCCACAAAATAGAAACAGAAGGAACACTTCCTAATTCCTTCTATGAAGCCAAAATTACTCTGATGCCTAAATCACACAAAGACCCAACAAAGAAAGAGAACTTCAGACCAATTTCCCTTATGAATACCATTGCAAAAATACTCAATAAAATTTCTGCAAACTGAGAAAGAAATGTCTGGGGTTGAGAAAGAAATTAGAAAAACAATACCTTTCACAATAGTCACAAATAATATAAAATAACTTGGTAGGACTCTATATAAGCAAGTGGAAGATCTGTATGAAAAGAACTTCAAGTCTCTGAAGAAAGCAATCAAAGATTTCAGAAGATCTCCCATGCTCATGGATTGGTAGGATGAATATAGTAAAAATGAAAATCTTGTCAAAAGCAATCTACAGATTCAATGCAATTCTCATCAAAATTCCATATGAATTCTTCATAGAGTTAGAAAGAGCAATTTCCAAAATTCATCTGGAATAACAAAAAATCCCAGGATAGTGAAAACTATTCTCAACAATAAAGGAACATCTGGGGGAACCACCATCCATAAACTGTACCTCAAACTGTACTTCAGAGAAATTGTGATAAAAACTGCATGGTATTGTTACAGTGACAGGTAGGTAGATCAATGGAGTAGAATTGAAGACTCAGAAATTGATCTTTGAAAAAGGAACTAAAACCACCCAGTGGAAAAAGTTAGCATTTTTAACAAATGGTGCTAGCTCAACTGGCAATTAGCATGTAGAAGAATGCAAATCGATCCATTCCTATCTCCTTGTACAAAGCTCAAGTCCAAGTGAATCAAGGATCTCCATATAAAACCAGATACATTTAAATTAACAGAAAAGAAAGTGGGGAAAAGCCTCGAGCACATGGGCATAGGGGAAAATTTCCTGAAAGAAACACCAATAGCTTGTGCTCTAAGATCAAGAATTGACAAATGGGACCTCATAAAATTACAAAGCTTCTGTAAGGCAAAAGACACTGTCAATAGGACCAAACAGCAACCAACATATTGGGAAAAGATCTATACCAAACCTATATCTGATAGAGGGCTAATATAGAATATATACAAAGAATTTAAGAAGTTTGACTCCAGAGAACCGAATAACCCTATTAAAAAATGGGGTACAGAGCTAAATAAAGAATTCTCAACTGAGAAATACGGAATAGATGGGAAGCACCTAAAGAAATGTTCAAGATCTTCAGTTATCAGGAAAATGCAAACCAAAACAATACCTCACACCAGTCAGAATGGCTAGGATCAAAAACTCAGGTGACAACAGATGCTGGCAAGGTTGTAGAGAAAGAGGAACACTCCTTCATTGCTGCTGGGATTGCAAGCTGGTAAAACCACTCTGGAAATCACTTTGGCAGTTCCTACAGAAATTGGACATAGTACTACCAGAGGACCCAGCTATACCACTCTTGGGCATATACCCAGAAGATGCTCCAACATGTAATAAGGACACATGCTCCACTATGTTCATAGCAGCCTTATTTATAATAGTCAGAAACTGGAAACAACCCAGATGTCTCTCAACAGAGGAATGGATCCAGAAAATATAGTACATCTAAACAATGGAGTACTACTCATCTATTAAAAATATGAATTCATGAAATGCTTAGGGAAATGGATGGATCTGGAGAATGTCATCCTGAGTGACATAATCCAATCACAAAAGAACAGACATGGCATTCTCTCACTGATAAGTGGATATTAGCCCAGAAGTTTGGAATACCCAAAATACAATCCACATACCACAAGAAACTCAGGAAGAAGGAAGACCAAAGTGTAGATATTTTGGTCTGTCTTAGAAGGGGATCAAAATACCATGGAGGAGAGACAGTTTGAAGCAGAAACTGAAGGAAAGGCCATCCAGTGACTGTCTCACAAGGGGATCCTTCCCATATACAGTTACCAAACTTGTTGGATGCCAATGAGTAGTTGCTGACAGGAGCCTGATATAGCTGTCTCCTGAGAGGCTCTGCCAGTTCCTGACAAATAGAGAAGTGGATGCTCACAGCCATCCATTGCACTAAGCACAGGGTCCACAATGAAGGAGCTAGAGAAATGATCCAAGGAATTGAAGGGGTTCTGCCCCATAGGAGGAACAACAATATGAACTAACCAGCACCCCCAGAGCTCCCAGTGACTAAAGCACCAACCAAAGAGCACACAAGAAGGGACTCATGGCTCCAGCTGCATACGTAGCAGAGGATGTCCTTGTGGGACATCAATGAGAGGATATGCCCTTAGTCTTGTGAAGGCTTGATGCCCCAGTGTAGGGGAATCCCAGGACAGGGGAGCAGGAGTGGGTGGGTAAGTGAAAAGGGGTCAGGAGAAAGGGATAGGAGGGTGAAATGTAAATAAAGAAAATACCTAAATAAACAAACAGGAAAAAAAACTGTTTTGGTTATTCTGGTTTTTGTCTTTCCAGATATACTTGAGAATTGCATTTTTTTATGTCTTCAAAGAATTGTTTTGGGATATTTATTGGGATTTCATTACATCTGTAGATTGTCTATATTAGGAAGGTCATTTTTACTGTATTAATTCTGCCAATCCATGAGCATGGCAGATCTCTCCTATTTCTGAGAACATCGACTTCTTTCTTGAGATACTTGAAGTTATTTTCATACAGGTCTTTTACTTGTTTGGCTAGAGTTACCCCAAGATATTTTATATTATTTGTGGCTATTGTGAAGGGAATTGTTTTCCTTATTTTTTTTTCAGCCTGTTTATCATTTGATTAAAGGAACTCGACTGATTTATTTGAGTTAATAGTATATCCAGTCACTTTGCTGAAGTTGTTTCTCAGCTGGAGAAGTTCTCTGGTAGAATTTTTTGGGTTACAAATGTAAACTTACATATCATCTGCAAATAGTAATAACTTTATTTTCTCTTTGACAATTTGTAACCTCTTGATCTTTTTTTGCTGTCTTATTGTTCTAGCTAGCACTTCAAGTACTATATTGACTAGATAAGGGGAGAGTGGGCAAGCTTGTCTTCTCAATTTAAGTGGGATTTCTTCAAGTGTGTCTCAATTTAATTAGATATTGGCTGTTGGTTTGCAGTAAATTGTTTTTATTATGTTTAAATTCCTTATCTCTCCAATGCATTTAACATGAAGTGGTGTTGTATTTTGTCAAATGATTTTTCTTCGTCTAAGGAGATGATCATGTGATTTTTTTCTTTGAGTTTGTTTATACAGTGGATTACATTAATGGATTTCTGTATATTGAACCAACCTTGCATCCCTGTGATAAAGCCAACTTAATTGTGGTGGATGATGGCTTTGATGTGTTCTTGGATTCAGTTTCCAAGTTTACATCTATATTCATAAGTGCTGTTTGTCTTAAGTTCTCTTTATTGGTTGGGTCTGTGTGTGGTTTAGGTATCAGAAAAATTGTGGCGCCATAGAATGAATTAGTTAGTGTTCCTTCTGTTTCTATTTCATGGAATAGTTTGAGTAATATTGGTGCCAAGTCTTCTTCCTAGGTCTGGTAGAATTCTGCACTAAATTCATCTTGGCCTGGGCTTTATTTTGCTGGGAGTTTTTTAATGACTTCTATTTCCCTATGGATATGGGCCTGCTAAGATAGTTTACCTGCTCTTGATTTAACTTTGGGAAATGGTATCTATCTAGAAAACTATCCATTTCATCTAGATTTTTCCAGTTTTGTTGAGTATAGGCTTTTGTAGTAGGATCTGATGATGTTCGGGATTTCCTCTGTTTCTGTTATTATATCTCCCTTTTCTTTTCTGATTTGTTAGTTTTGATGCTGTCTCTGGGCCCTT
The DNA here is from genome assembly GCF_008632895.1 of Mastomys coucha. Classification (NCBI taxonomy): domain Eukaryota; kingdom Metazoa; phylum Chordata; class Mammalia; order Rodentia; family Muridae; genus Mastomys; species Mastomys coucha. The sequence continues at coordinate 4,870,413 of NW_022196891.1, forward strand.
TAGTTTGTTTAGCTAGCAGCTTATCTATCTTGTTGATAGAGTCAGCTTTTGGTTTTGTTGATTTTTTTTCTAAGAATCAGCTTTTGCTTTTGTTGATTCTTTGTATTGTTCCCTTTGTTTCTACTTGCCTTATTTTAGCCCTAATTTTGACTATTTCCAGCTGTCTACTTCTACTGGGTAATTTACTTCTTTTTATTCTAGAGCTCTCAGGTTTGCTGTTACGTTGATAGTTTAAGATCTCTCAAGATGTCAGGAATTGCAGATGTAAGTATCACCAACGGAATCCACAAGATAGAAGAGAGAATCTCTTGTGTACAAGAGATTGACACAATAGTAAAAGAAAATTCAAAAGGTAAAATACTCCTAACCCAACAATCCAGTAAATTCAGGACACAATGAAAAGACCAAATCTAAGAATAATTGGAATAGAGGAGAATGAAGGTTCACAAGTCAGAGACCTGAAAATATCTTCAACAAAATCATAGAAGAAAACTTCCCCAACCTAAAGAAATGATGGCCATAAAGCTACCCAAAGCCTGTAGAACACCAAATAATGAAAACTTTCTCATCAAAATACTAAATGCACAGAACAAAGAAAGAACATTAAAAGCTGGCAGGAAAAAGGGCCAAGTAACACACATAGGTAGACCTATCAGAATTACACCAGACTTCTCAATAGACACTATGAAAGCCAAAAGAGCCTGGTGAGAGATGATGCAGACTCTAAGAGAACACAAATGCCATCCTAGACTACTGTATCCAGCAAAACTCTCAATTAACTTAGATGGAGAAAACAAAATATGCCATGACAAAACCAAATTCAAACAGTTTGCATCTACCCATCCAGCAAGGAAGGTACCTACGCCAAAGAAAAGATAAGATATTAAGCATCTCACAACAAAACAAAAAGGAGAGAACCACAAATGCATAAAGCTACCTATAAAGACAAACCTATCAGGAACCAACAGTCATCTTTCTTTGATATCTCTCAATATTAATGGACTCAACTTACCTATAAAAAGACATAAGCTAACAGACTGGATATACAAACATCATCCACCATTTTACTTCATATAAGAAACACGTCTCAATAACAAAGACAGAAACTAACTCAGAGAAAGAGGATGGGAAAAGGTCTTCCCAGTAAACGGTCCCAGGAAACAAGCTGGACTCGGTATACTACTATCCAGTAAAAGAGACTGTACACTCTTTTCAAATCAGGATATTGGGCTATCATACTGAACTTGGCTTCCATGCTTATCACTTTTAAAACTTTAGTTAGGCTAAAGCTTTTATTTATTTACTCATTTATTTATTAACTTATATATGTTTATGGCCATGTGTATGCATGCTGGTAACCATGTATGTGAGTGTGTGTGTGTGTGTGTGTGTGTGTGTGAGACTGTGTGTGTTTTGTGTATATGCACATGCACATCCCTGTAAGTGGTGCTTTCATAGATTTTTACTGAGGATGCCTTTCTTATAGACTCTCTACCTTGTGAAATGAAATAGTGTCTTTTACTAAACACAGAGCTGACATAATACTAGTCTTTCTATCCAGGCACTGTTCTTAAGGGAGTAGGATTTTACATGGGCAATTACATTTGCTTGATATTTAAATGGAACTTGGGGAATACCAACTTTTATCTTCATATTGGTATAACAAATTCTTTATTCACTGAGCTATTTTTCTTTCCTCTAAATACATTTTTTGTACATCCAGAAGCCCAATTTTTACCAATAGCCCATCTGTAGCTAAACATTCCATTCCATCAGCCCTGAGAGTCTAAGAAAACCACATCTGAGATTTCTTCAATGCTTAAATTTCTGTTTCTTTAGACAATAATCAAGGGTTTATAAACTTACCCTTTTTTTTCTGACTTGTGGGTCTAAAAATGCCAGCTTTAATGAGTATGGGCATCTGCTTTTTCCACTGCTCTGTGTATTGGTCTTTAATTATGCTAAAACTGTGTCCTAGATTACTTTCCAAGCACTGAAACCATTTAAAGAAATCATTTCCACAGTAATAAGATAATTTGCTTTCAATATATAATTTCATACCCATTAATAAGGCATCTGCTCATAATGCTGGATGTATTGTGCTATCTAATTGATGTATTCCTTTCTTTATTAACCTGTCCAGGTAGGTTACAGGTTACATTTTGATTTGAGCCAAATATTTGGTATGATGATCCAGAATAAAGTTGTATTTGATGCATACAAGTGTTTATGTTAGCTACTAGTGGTAAAGTCTCTGAATAATTGTCATAAATTATGTTATCTGTGTCACTATAAAATAAAATTCAAATCAACAGAGTGAAATATTCAGAAGAAATTGAGTTGCCAGAATATTTCAAAGTAGCAGCTCATACACCCCCATTTAAATGACAATTCTATAACTTTTATGCAGATGTTATATTAGTTCAGAAGACTTCATAGAGTCATGATTAAATTTTTTCTTACCTTCAGGCTTCAGTAGAGAATGCTGCATTTTATTTATTTATTTATTTATTTATTTATTTATTTATTTACCAGGGAGTTCATGAGATTGTATTCATAAACTGTTGTACTTTATTCTCACTGTGTTGACAATCTTCTTTAGTGCACCAAGGACACACAGCAAAATAATTTGTATCAATTTTTTATTTGTATCCCTGGTTCTGAAACTTCTCAAATACCTAATTTCCATCAATACAGTTTTTATGTCAGTGACTTAACCTATCCAATTCTCACGCAGTCTGTCAATTGTTTTGCTGACAACAGGCAGATAGCACACAGAACTTCACCTACCACTGTAAGGACACTTTGTGCTGAATAGGAGAACAGGTGGTTCAGTTGAAAGTCTGTTACTTATGGGTAACCTCCTGGAAATTATATGTGGATGGAGAGAAGGACAGCATAAGGAAATTTTGGAGAGTTTATGTTGAGAAAGACAACTGAAAAGAGGGGAAATCAAAAGTTTTGAAAGGCAAGTGTTCAGTACTGTCCTAGTTTGGATCACATTCGCTTATATACTGATGCTGACCAAAAACTAATTCCTCAAAGGAGAGAACAAAAATGTTGTGAATAAAATCGATGAGGCAATGGCAATTCTTTGGAAATAAATACCTTGCCAGCTATCAGTCATAATGTACTATCATGTCTTGTTGATGTTTCACTTATAACATTAGCTGAGAACTGCTTGAGTAAAATATAATAAAAATATTGATCAAAGGTTAAAATAAATCCTTATTTGTGGAAATTTTTTTTTAAAAACAATAATTTTCTGTAGTGAGAATTTTGGTTTTTTAAGACCCCACTTATGTTATATGAATATTATTTTATTTTAACCCTTTGCATGGGATCTGGGGCCGCTGCTTCATCTTGCCCACAGTTGTTAACCATGATTGTCTCATGGTCTAGGGAGACATGACATTTGCAGTTGCAAATAGTTTAATTCTGGGAACTCTGGAAAGGGTACAAATGTGAGAGCCCAGAGAGGAGCTGTGGCAGCTGCTGATCTATCCTGCTTTTGCCCTTGCTGTTGCTGCATTTGCTATTGCTGGATTGCTTGTCTGCTGCTTTTCTGGACTGCTGGATATTTTGATGTTGATGATAGGACTTGTCCCAAGTAACACTGTGACCCTCATCAGCAGGAAATGTTGGAGGATTAGGTCTTCTGCACTCTATATTTAGATGCTTATTTTTATGCCAAGACATCTGCTTAGAGTCTGGAGTATGGCGTGGCCAAATATATTAAGTTACAATATTATATAAAATTTGTTTCCATCACCTCTAATTTGTCAATAAAGACCCGTGTATGCTTAAATTTTTTTAAAGCCTACTTTATTTAATGTTCTTAAATGCTTCAAAGTCCCTTCTAGCACATGACCAAAGGTAGGCATGAAAGATGTTAAAAGTGTAAAATAGTTGTGGACCTGTTTAGAAGTAGTTCTTTGGGGACAATTCTGATCTGTGTTGTTGGGTTATCAGTAGTCCAGTCTGAGAGCAAACTCCAAATATGAATAAGGAATAGTACTCAACTCAGCAGAAACTAGAAAGATCAGCTGAATTGGCACAAGTCACTGGAAGTGGCAAGAATCAGCCAGAAAACTACAAGAAGACCTTTGCTGCATTCCTCTCTATGAAGTAAAGATCAGGAAGACCCACAAAGCATTGCATGGTATAGCAACACAAGAGCATCCTCTCAATGTCTGTGGGGTGACATTTATATTCCTTCTACATATCACATACTCTTTCAAGTGTCTACTCCAGCAAAATATCATATGCCTTCTCATGTGTCTGCTTCAGCAAAACATCCTCTCACAAGACAGCTTCCAGAAAAATGTCATGTACGACAACTGATTTTCTAAAGCAAGTAGAAATTTCCACTTCAGGGCTGATTCAGCCTATGACTTGGAGGAGAGATAGGAAGACTAAACTTCCTAACCCAGCCAGGTATGCTGGGGAAAGACATTAGAAAAAGGTGAAAGGAGGTTCGGACCATGAAACAGAGATCACATGGAGAGATGATGAGGTCTTTATGAGATCAAAAACATGAGGTCATACATTGGCCACAGCAAGCCAGGGCAAGATCACATTGGCATGCGATGGGCCATACTTATAGAGTTAGAACAGCTCAGAATCTGCCTAGTCTAGGCTTACAGCTTGTTAATAAACTTAATAGGTCCTTGTATCAATTAACTGGGAGAAAGAACAGTACCAGATACAACTCTTAGACATAAATTAAAGTATACAGGAAGTAGGCTATAGAGGTCTATGTCTCCCTTTGCCCTCTGACATTCTTTCTCTATTTTCTAGTGTTTTGGGGATGGAAAGATTAGAAGGATCACCTGTGGCCCTAATCTGGAGGCTGAGAGATAGAAATTTCTGACCTGAATCTTGGCATGGAGATCTTGAGGTATAGTGGCTATGAATCCCAGAGAATTAAGATAGGAAGATCTATGAGTTCAAGCAAGGTCATCTGGGATTAAAGGTGTGGTGGCATACATCTGGGATTAAAGGTGTGGTAACACACACCTTTAATCTGGGCCACACCTTTTGCTGGAGACCTATATAAGGACATTGGAAGAAGGACGGCTCTCTCTGCTTCATCTGCTTGCCTTGTGGGACTGAGCAACTGCTGGGAACTCCTTGGACTTCCATTCACAGCTGCTGCCGACCATTGTTGGGAGTTGATTGTTGGGAGTTGATAGTTGGGAGTTGGACTACAGACTGTAACCCAGCAATAAATTCCTTTACTACATAGAGACTACCATAAGTTCTGTGACTCTAGAGAACCCTGACTAATACAGAAAGTATTATCATGGAATAAGGAATATAGAGGCATAAAAGCACAAAAAATAAACTGTAAATTTATTGGGGATCTTTATGGTGCTATGAATGTTCTTTGTATTGTTTATTATTATCATTATTATTATTATTATTATTGATTAGGCACAAACTAGGGACATCTGGAAAAAAGAAAGCTCAACTGAGGAGCTCCCTCAGATTAGCTTATAGACAAGTCTGTAGACCATTTTCTTGATTAATGATGATCTGAATTCTGGAGGTTCTAGCACATTTGTAAGCCTTGCCACTTCTTGTTGGGTGGTCCTATTGTGTATAATAATAATAGCTATACAAAGCAAGAAAGCAAGCAAATAATTCTAATTCCTTTGTGCTTTCTGCTCTAATTATTTTACTCCAAGTTCCCAACTTAATTCCTGTCTTGAGGCTTTCTGGGCCCTAATTTCTCCTAATGTACTCCAAGATATATGATGAAATAATAATATTCCTCTCTAAAGTGATCTCAGACATAGTATTAAACACAGAAGTAGAAATGAACAAAGACAATGGGTGAATCAGTAGTAGTTTCATCACTGAAAATCATTGATCCCCACCATGAATGAGAATTCATGAATACTGCATCATGGAAACATCTTACCACTCAAGAGTCTCTTTCTAGACTCCTGTTACTGCCTACATACCCTTGAGGCAGAGTCTTGTGAATTTAGAATTTTTATGAGCTCCTTGCATTTTGGAAAATCCATAATCCTATCAAATCATATAAGTCTTCTGGCTTTCTTCAGAAAAGCATGTTAAAATTAGGATGAAATAGCTACACAACAGGCAAGCATGGTTCAGGTGAGTAATACATCTATCAGGACTTTTCTGTTAGCTATAGTGTTGTCCCATTTTCTTGTTTTATGAATGATGCATATAGTAATGTGGTTGAAAAGTGCTCATTCACATTTTCTGGATATTGAATCAGTAATAGGAATTTTGCAATCACATTTACACATAAATAGGCATGTACCTTAGCACATTTATAAATCAAGTATAAATATTGTATTATGCTGTCACCATACTAATCTTCATGGAATATTAACCTCAGAAACAAGCTGTAATTTTTAAATTCCAAAAGTAAGTTGAGAACCTTTCTATAACTTGCTTACTTATATAAGTAAGAACCAGACACCAAAGTTTCTCTCCACAAAATACTTAGAGAAGCAGGAACCTTATTGTGGGTTATTTATAGGAACATGCCTAAGATACCTGCACCACTCTAGTTTTCTGCATAACTTTCAAGAAGCTCTGCCAAAAGGAAACCTGTTCTGTAGTTACTATGTGGTCTTTACAAAGTCCAATGTAAAGCCTCATGAGGGGTGAGTTGTTTGACCGTCTCTCCTCCTTCTAAGAGGGGATGTTTCAATCTAGGAGAATTGGTCATACAAAAATAAATATTTTGTCTGTTCTGAGACATTTTATATAAAAGGTTTGAATTACATTCATTTTTCTGTGTAACCATAGAGGCATTAGACATTGTGACCTTGTTTTATGAAATTTAGTTAACTATGGTTTTGAGCATATTTGAGGGTTCTCTGATCTGTGTTAACAATTTACGTGTTAATTACTTTTTTATCATAATTAAGCACTGGTTATCACAGTTTTATAATTTATAAAGAAATCAGACTGGCAGCACTTGTATAGTAAAGGATTGCAAATTCGAACATCAGTAGGAGGAGAGGACCTAGGCCCTGTGAAGGTTCTGTGCCCCAGTGTAGGGGAATGCCAGGGCCAATAAGTGGGAGAGGGTGGGGTGGCCGGCAAGGGGAGGGGGGAGGCAACAGGGGTTTGTTTTTGTTGTTTTTGTTTGTTTCTTTGATTTTTGGAGGGGAAACTGGGCAAGGAGAAATTTACATGTAAATAAAGAAAATATCTAATTAAAAAAAAAAAAAAAAGACAGGGAAAGAGAGAAGGAACCAAGAAGTCGCTCAAAGTACCACTGCCAAGGAAAAGCCAAATCAAGAAGAAATGTACAATTATTACAAAGCTGCCAATATACGACATGATGGACAAACCACAACATGATGGGCTAGTGACCTTCTGCAGAGGCAGTTTGTACTCATGCATCTAAACTCGTGGATGCAATTGATTATGACCTATATCACAATCTGTACTCTAAACTTAAATATATCGTTTGTTTTCTACTTAAAAAAAAAGAAATCAGAAAGTGTTATACTTCTAAATTTGTTTCCTTTCACATAAGTACATATGATATTTATATTCTCTTGTGATTAGTAGGGAACTGAGAACATAAAATGTATTGATATGAATTCATCTGTTTTACAGTGATATTATAAAAATCTCCTAGATTGAGCAATATTTGCAGATTAAAAATACATTGCTTAACAGTTTTGGAATATAAGAAATCATAATTTGCTGGACTGGTAAGTTCTAAGAACATCCTTGCTGTATCTACACATGAAGAAGTACAAGTCCAGAAAATGAGCACTGTCCTGGACATCTTCTTTGTTGCAATATTAGTCATTCCAACAGAACGGAACAAAACAAAACAAAAACAAGCCCATAGGCTTAACAGGCTCAGAGACTGCAGGGTGCTGTGTCTCCTGGTTTGCTCAGATAATTTTATTGTGAATTCCATGACCACTTTCCCAGACATAGCAACAGCCAAAATGGGCAAGACCCTCGCACAACAAACAGTAACACATCTCACAGGCTTGTCTTCTCATTGATCTTACAGAGGTATTTTCTCATCATCTCAGACAACTATACTATATCACAAGATTTTTTTGTTGTTGTTGTTTTTGAACCATGTACCTTTATTACAATTTTATTGGATATTTTATTTATTTGCATTTCAAAAGTCATCCCCTTTACTGGTTTCCCCTCCAGAAACCCACTATCCCATTCTCCTTCCCCCTGCTTCTATGTGTGTGCTCACCCACCCACTGCTATCTCCCCACACTGGCATTTTCCTACACTGGAGCATGGAGTCTTCCCAGGACCAAAGGCCTGTCCTCCTATTGATATCAGACAAGGCCATCCTCTGCCATATATGCAGCTGGAGACATGGAACCCTCGATGTATGCTCTTTGGTTGGTGGTTTAGTTCCAGGGAGCTCTGAGGTTTCTGGTTGGTTGGTATTGTTGTTCTTCCTATGTGTTGCAGCCTCTTTCATCTCCTTCAGTCCTTTCTCCAGCTCCTCCACAGGAGACCCCATGCTCAGTCCAATGGTTGGCTATAAGAATCCACCTCTGTATTTGCCAGGCTCTGAAAGAACCTCTCAGGCGACAGTTATATTAGGCTCCTGTCAGCAAGTACTTCTTGGAATATTCAATAGTATCTGGGTTTGGTGTCCGTATATGGGATGGATCCCCAGGTTCATCAGTTTCTGGATGGCCTTTTCTTGAGCCTCTGCTCCACATTCTTATTTCCATATTTTCTCCTGTGAATATGTTACTCCCACTTCTAAGAAGGACTGAAGCATCCACACTTCGTTCTTCTTTTTGAGCTTCATGTTGTCTGTGAATTATATCTTCGGTATTCCTAGCTTTTAGGATAATATCTACTTATCAATGAGTACATACCATGTGCATTCTTTTGTGACTGAGTTACCTCATTCAGTACAATATTTTTTAGTTCCATCCATTTGCCTAAGCATTTCATGAATGCATTGTTTTTAATAACTGAGTAGTACTCCGTTGTGTAAATATACCACATATTCTGTATCCATTCCTCTACCAAAGGGCATCTGGGTTCTTTCTAGCATCTTGGCTATGATAAATAAAGCTTCTATGAACATAAGATTCTTGTTGTGTATTGAAGCATGATTTGGGTATATGCCCAGGAGTGATATAGCTGGGTCCTCAGGTAATATTATGTCCAAATTCCTGAAGAACCTCCAGACTGCTTACCAGAGTTAGTATACCAGCTTTCAATTCCACCAAAAATGGAGGAGTGTCCCTTTTTCTCCATCTCCTCACCTGAGGTTTTAATCTTATTCATTATGACTTGTGTGAGGTGTAATCTCAGGGTTGTTTTGATTTTCATTTCCCTAATGACTAAGGATGTTGACCATTTCTTTAAGTACTTCTCTGTCATTTGATATTCAGCAGTTGAGAATTCTTTGTTTAGCTCTGTACCTCATTTTTATAGGGTTATTTGGTTCTCTGGAGTCTAACTTCTTGAGTTCTTAGTATATATTGGATATTAGCCCTCTATCCAATGCAGGGTTGGTAAAGATCTTTTCCCAATCTGTTGGTTGTCATTTTGCTTATTCACAGTGTCCTTTGCCATACAGAACCTTTGCAATTTTATGAAGTCCCTTTGTCAACTCTTGATCTTAAAGCATAAGCTATTGGTTGGTGTTCCGTTCAGGAAATGGCCCGTGATACGCTTCCCAACTCTCTTTTCTTATTAGATCCTTGATCAATGTACCTGAACTTTGTATAAGTAGATAAGAATGGACTGATTCACATTCTTGTACATGCTGACTGTCAGTTGAACAAGCACCATTTGTTGAAAATGCTCTCTTTTTTTCCACTGCATGGTTTTAGCTCCTTAGTCTAAGTCCAGGTGACCATAGGTGAGTGGGTTCATTCCTGGGTCTTCAATTCTATTCCACTGATCTAGCTCCCTGTCTCTGTACCAATACCATACAGTTTTTATCACTTTTTCTCTATAATACAGCTTGAGGTCAGGTGATTCCTCCAGACATTTTTTTATTGTTCAGAATAGTTTTTACTGTCCTGTTTTTGTTTGTTTGTTTGTTTGTTGTTTTGTTTTTTGTTATTCCAAATGAATTTGCAAATTGCTCTTTCTAACTCTATGAAGAGTTGAGTTGGAATTTTGATGGGATTGCTTTGAATCAGTAGATTGCTTTCAGCAAGATGACCATTTTTACTATATTAGTCCTGCCAATCCATGAGCATGGGAGATCTTTCCATCTTCTGAGATCTGTGATTTCTTTCTTCAGAGACTTGAAGTTCTTTTATTACAGATCTTTCACTGTGATTTTAAAAAGACAACAATAGTAAAATAAGAAAAGTAAAACTAGTCAGGGCAATATACAAAGATACCCCCTATATATACATTTTAGTCTTTCAGCATTCAATTAAGCAGAAAGAATTTTAAGCAGAGACAAAGTTGGTGTTGTGGTAAATCTCCAACCCCAATAACCTCATGCAAGGAAAACACAACTCAATATGAATACAAGCTCTTTTCCTCATTGTTTACTGGAAAAAGAGGGTTCTCTAGACCTGAGAGTAGCTCTGTTCTATGGATACAGATACAAAAATGTAGATGCAAGCTCAATGCTATATAAATTTAGTGAAATGATTTATATGAAATGAAACTCTTCTCCAAGGTAAATAAAGTGAAATAATAAGCTGCCTACATGTTTTAGAAAATTGCAAAGCACATAAAGGACTATGAAATTACCATTTTGAACTAACTAGTACCCTCAGAGCTCCCAGGGTCTCAACCACCAACCAAAGACTGCACATGGAGGGGTCTGATTGTTCAGGCAGCATGTGTATAGTAGAGGATTGCAAATTCGATCATCAATAGGAGGAGAGGACCTCGGCCCTGTGAAGGTTCTGTGCCCCAGTGTAGGGGAATGCCAGGGCCAGAAAGTGGGAGAGGATGGGGTGGCAGGCATGCGGGGGGGAGGCAACAGGGGTTTGTTTTTGTTGTTTTTGTTTGTTTCTTTGTTTTTTGGAGGGGAAACTGGGAATGGAGAAATTTGCATGTAAATAAAGAAAATATCTAAAAAAAAAGAATTAATCCAAAAAAATAGAAATATGAAACATCTTACAGCTCAATAGTAAAGAATCAAATAGATCTACTAAAAATATATAAATAATTAAATAGACAATATATATTTCTCAAGAATTTTATATTGAACTCAGTATTGAGGTATAGACTATGAAAACATGCTTATTATTATTAGTTTTGAGGAAACACAAATCAAAACAGCTGTTAAATGCCACCTTATACCATTATCAGGGTTATTATCAGAAATATGAGCAGTAATTTAGATTGGTGAGAGTTTAAAGAATCTGAATCCCTAATATTGGTAGTGAGACTAGTGATTCAGCAGAAGACAGTACATAGGCTTGTGAAAAAGATTAAAGCAAAATAGCTAAGTTAATGACACCTTTTCTGTTTGGGACAGCTGAAAAGGTTTCTCCCACACTATGTTCATAACAGCAGTACTTACAGTAAGCAATAAGTAGAAAGAGTAAATCCATGTTTTAATGTATTAAAAATGCCAAGCACATACTGAGGAATATCATTTATCTCTAAACAAAGACCTTGCTACTGGAAAGAGCATATTAATCATAAGGACAAAGCAGACTAGCCACAAATGAAATAATCTAGTCACTGATCCAAAAATATTTCAAATATCATTTAAATATCAAAATTAAAGTAATTTTATAGCAAATATGCAAGATGGAGAAAATAGCTATATCTTGGGATGATTACAGAGACATAAAATTTACTGGATTAACAATTGCTCATATGTGTGGTGGAAAAATCTAGGTAAATTGTGTACAATACTGAGACTAAAACTTAGAAACTATAATTTACCTAAACATTTTGAAAAATTGGAATATTTTTAGGTATTTTCACAACTATACTGCCACACCCATTCCAGCGGAGTATGCTTGTCAAGCCTGAAAGCCTGGCCACGGATCTGAGGCATACAGTTTCAAGGAAGCTAGTTTCCTGGTATTCTTTGGCATCCTCTAACATGGATGTGTTCCACATTTGTCTTTGCTATAGTCGACGGAGAGTTTTGCACGCTTTCTTCCTGTATTGTTTTATTATAGGAATAGAGGTGCCCCAAGGAATGATTTGCAAATAGCCAAACTAGATTGAACAATGTTTCCTAGCCCCCACTAATGTTCCAAACAATCCTAATCAGTGCTGAAGCTGACTCTCCGCTTGTAATTTCACATGGATGCTACTTAATCAGACAGATTGTCTCCAGAGGAGAAAAGGATCAGGCCTTAGAGTTTACTGTCAACAAAGTAAAATTAGAATTCTCATTGCAGTCATGGATTGCAGACTACTTTACATATTAGAGGGAAGCTAGAGGGCTCCCCTACCAAAGGGATGTCTGTCACAAATGCTTAAAATTACAGCTGAAGTCATTCCCAAGAGCTGCAAGAACCCACCTCCTGGTGCATACTTCTGAGAGCCCAAAGATTATCAGAGTTTACCTAGGGCTGGTGGTGGTGAGTTATCCATTCACACCTGGCTGCTAAGATCTAGCTGACTTTACATGGGGCTGACTTTAATGTGGCCACTGCCTTGTTCTTGTCAATTACCCTGACTCTTTTATTACCTAACTTTCTTTTGTCTTCTGTATTGATTTAAAAAGCCTGATGCTCACTTTGAGAAAATATAGTTGGATCCAACACTCCTTTGATTCCCTGTCTGTGTGTCATTCACCAACTTCTTGCCCACCTGATACCAGGACCCTAATTCTCCCAAGGGTTGAGGGACCCCTAACTGACCTGGCCTGTGGCACAATACAGTAAAAATTAAAATGTTGCAATAATTCTGTGAGATGATAGAGTTTATGCTAACCATTTACCTGATTTACCAATTGTAATACCATATGTTTTAATGAACACTTAAATAGATCCATAGAAGTTCCATTTTATACTGGAAGTGTCTTCAGAATCTCTGTAAATTCTAAGTAATATCTAGTAGGTATTTTAGCTTGACTTATAATACCACCTCTCCACATTCTCAGACATGAAGCTATCATGACAAGGCTAATATTGCCTATGTTTGAAACATGTCTTTTCTCAATATGCCATTCTTGTGTAGAATAAACTTGTAATGAAGAATACTTCAAAATCTTTGTTCTGTATAACCTACTTAAACGTATTTTTACACTTAGCCCATTTATTTTCACCTAACACTTAAAAGCAGAACTAATATAATGCACAATTTGTAAAATTTTCACTCAGAAATAGAGCAGAGTACAAGATGATTTGTCTTGCATTATTAATGAATATTGATTTTATAGTAGTCTGAAAGTTTTGGGAATTTTCTCTGCAATAGAAAATCTGAGATGTCCTAATTTGTTGATTGATGTCTGTGAGACATTTCAGTTTCTCCTCCTAGTTATATTTTTTCATAACAAAATCTGTAATTCAAACATTTTAAAATAGTTTTAGCATTTTCACATCTTGGGTGCTCCTGCATCCTTTCCTATTAACCTGCTCTTATTATAATTCAACCCATAAAAATGTGAGTTTACATGGTGAATCAATTTATTATAAAATGAGCCAGGGCCTTTGAACACCTGTTTAGATTTGAAGACCCCACTGTCTGAAGGACTCACAGAAGGTCTGCTACAGCCAGGGCCACTGTCCTCCCAGGGGCCCTTCAGAAACCCGGGGACATAGGACACAATCCCCTGACAGATATAACTAGGCCAGCTACCACCAGAGATAACAAGATGGTGTGAGACAAGCACAAGACTGAAAGCAACAGAATCCAATATACTTTGCCATCATCAGTACCCAGTTCTTCCACCACAGCAAGCCCTGAATACACCAACACACCTGATAAACAGGATGCTGATCTAAAATTCTATCTTATGAAGATAGCAGAGTGCTTTCAGGAGACTATAAATAATTCCCTGAAAGAAATACAGAAAAACACAGGTAAAGTGGAAACAAATAAACCCCTTAAAGATATATAGGAAAACAAAAGTTTCTCTCCATTTAGTTTGATGTTGACTACTGGTTTTCTGTATATAGCTTTTACTATGTTTAGGTATGAACTTTGATCTTTCCAAGACTTTTACCATGAAGGGGTGTTGAATATTTTCAAATGCTTTCTCAGTGTCTAATGAGATGATCATGTGTTTTTTTTTTCCTTTGAGGTTGTTTATAGTGGATTATGTTGAATGGATTTCAGCACATTGAAGTATCCCTGCATCACTGGGATGAAGCCTGCTTCATCATAATGGATGATCATTTTGATATGTTCTTGGATTCAGATTGAGAGCATTTTATTGTGTATTTTTCCATTGATTTTCATAAGAGAAATTGGTCTGAAAATAACTTTCTTTGTTGGTTTTTTGTGTGGTGTAGATACAAGCATAATTGTGGCTTCACAGAATGTCTATTTTAAATGCTTAGTCCAAAGTTGAGTATGAGTAGAAAGAACTATACATTTAAGTCATATATAGCATTTTCTATTATATTGTATTCTATTTTTCTTTTTATTTATTCTTTTTTTCATAATATATCCTGACCACAGCCTCCTCTCCCTCTCCTCTTCCCAGTCCCCAACCTCACTGTCTTTCTTTCTTAGATCTATTATTCTCTGTTTCCCTTTAGAAAAGAACAATTTTTCCAGTAGTATCAACCAGTCACATCATAACAAGATGCAATAAGACTGAATACAAAACCTCTTATCAAGGATGGATGAGACAGTAAAGAGGATCTAGCACAGGTCAGTGCCAGCTCCTGAGATTCTGGTGTTACTATGAAGCCCTGTGGGTCATGTTTAGTTGATTCTGCTGCTTATCCTCATACCTCTGACATTTCTGGGTCTTGTCATCATTCCTTTTTCTTTTCTCAGTGGTTTCCTAAGTTCCACCTAATGTTTGGCTTTGGTATCTGCATCTGCTCCCATTTTCTGCTAGTGAAAGTTTCTCTGATGATGATTTGGGTAACCACAGTTCTATGAGTATAGAAGAATATCATTAGGAATCATTTCATTGATTTATGTATTCATAAATCTATCTATACATCTATCATCTAACTATTTTTGGTCAATTTTATTTTATTCTATCCTAAGACTCTGGGCCACTCAATTTCTGGACATCCATGAAAGTCAAACATAGGCTCTCTCTTGTGATTTGAGCCTGAAGTAAGACTAGTCATTGCAAGGCTACTCCAATAAGATATGAACCATTATTGCAATCTAAAGCTCAAATCATGCTGGGCAGTGGTGGTACATGCCTTTAATCCCAGCACTTAGGAGGCAGAGGCAGGTGGATTTCTGAGTTCAGGGCCAGCCTGGTCTACAGAGTGAGTCCTAGGACAGCCAGGGCCACAAAGAGAAACACTATCTGGAAAAACAAACAAAACCAAAAACCAAAAACCAAAAAACTTAATTCATATACTGTTGAAGGAGAAATCGTTGCAACAACTTCACACACTGATTCGAGTACAATAACATAACAGTACTATGAAGTACTATGAATAATGACACATCTGTCATTACTCATTTGTGAAAAAAGAAGTAAGCTTCAGTAGGAGCATTACATATGATAGTGCAATTTGAAAACATCACCCCAGTTTTGTGTATATAAGACACAAACATGCATGTGCGCACACACACACACATACACACACACACACATACCATGCATACACAGATTCATATGTAGACACAGAAACTCCACATTTATAATAATTCTGGTTTGATTTGAAAGGCTTATAACTGAGTGTAATATTTAGATTTAATTCAAAGCATAAACACAATTATGTATAGAATGGAAAGTTCTCAGTTTAGAAAGTTGGAGTAAGAGCTAAGCTAGGCATTTTTAAAGAGCTAAAAGATGTTTATTCTATTGAACTTGAATCAATATGTTGAGCATATCTAACAATGTTAGATTGGTTCACCCTGCATAAAAAAAAAAAAAAGGAATATTTAAGCCCAGATAATGCGTAGGTATTTAATTAAGGAGGGTTTTTTTTTTTTTTTGAGATGTTAAATACATTGTGTGCTGAAAAAAATGGTTCAGTCAGTAAAGTCCTTCCACGTAAACATGAGTATTTGAGTGCATATACTAGGGACACACAAAAGACAGAGGGAAAATGTATATCTCCGCATGCTTACTACAGGTGTGGAGACATCACAATCTTATTTGTCTGAAGGCTGGTCATTCAGTGGATTGCACGTTCAGACTAGACCCTATCTCCAGAATGTTAGGATACAGCTATCAGTATGTATACCCAACAGAAGCATTGGTGTACATACTGACATATCTCCATATTCACATATGTGCACAAACAATACACTCTCACATAAAAATGCACATGAACATTAAGGGCTGACCAGAAGAAGCTGATCAGAGAATGAGGTTGAAGAACAAATAGAGAGAAAAAAGTCACATGACCCAGTCAGTCTCTGCTACAAGTAATGTTGGAATCCTTGTTTTTATCTCTTTAGAGGAAATATTGCATTTGCTTATCTTGTATCTTCAGACTCAAATTTTAAGAATGTATCATATTTCTTTTCTGGGAACTTTCTAGTCTGTACTCCGCTCTTCATCAGTTAAGCTGAGGGTATCTGTGCTCACATTATTGAGATTGTAAATTCAACAATAGCAATAACTTTCTTCCAATGAATCCAAAATATATGCCATCTTACTTATTAGTTGCTCAGTGACTATTGTTTATGTTGATTTCTGCATTTATGGCACAGAATCACTTCATGATACTTTTATGTCTTCACCAAGACACATAAGTTTCTACTGCATAATATTTGGAATCACCTGAAATTAGAAACATATTTTCAGCAACATTGTTATAGATTGCAAATTTGTCCAGATAATTTTAGTACACTGATGATTATAAAATAAGGAAGATGAGCATATTATTCTTATATGCCCAAAGTAATGAACTTTCTAAACTCCAAATACTACTGAAAAATTCAAATGAAAAATGTGCTAAAATATTTTCATCATTTAATAATACACATGACAACATGTTTCCTAACAATGTATAGTAAATATTTTCTATGTGAGACAGGAAAATTCTCAGATTATGAACACAGTGTTATTCTAGAGTACTATAATTATTCTATCTCCTGATTGAGGTTATTGTTACATATTTCAAATTAAAGTATTTAATGAAAATCTTATTTTTACAAATATCTCGCTGTGGATATATACAATTAAAAGATAACATTAGTTTGTAAGTTATATATGATCATTCTCCTTCTACTTCTTATGTCATATTTTTACAAGATACTCTTATCATCCTCTGCTGGTTCAAATTACCTATCACGAACTCTGGCCTTAAATTAAGAACTTCCTTTCAATGAAACTTCCGGCACCACCCCCTAAAAAAGATCTATTAATGCAGTTTTATCAAATCAAGTTCTGATATGCCAATCCTCTCTTTCATATTCTGGATCTTTTAAAATTCTATAAATATTTTTCTTAACTAGATGACAATTATTATGCATTAGATAATTTGCATAATATTTAATTATGCATCATTGCCAGACTTAAAGTCATAAAATATTTCTCAAAATTACCATTAAATATATGATCAAAAATTCTTTCATTTTCAAATTTTTGCTTTATACATGACTCATGATAATAGAAGGAATGAAAGCCATGATCCATGAATTTTTTTTTTATGTTTCTAACAACATCAAATCTAGAAGATTGGAGTATTAACAGAAATATTTCTCCCACTTTCTAGGTTTTATGTTTGTAGTAATCTGGTGTTTATTTTCTTTCTATTCTATGTCTTTTCTTTCATTTTTCTACTTCCTTCCCTCTTTCCCTATGTACCATTTCAAATCTTCATATTTGTCTTGAGTAGAGAAGCAATAGATATTACAACATTAGCATATAATATGAAGAACTTATCTTTAGCAATTTACTATCTCTACTATTCAAAAGAATAATTTTTCCTAATGTTTAGAATAGTGCAAGTTATATCTGTCAATGATGCCCTGAATTAGTAAGGAAAGCTGGAAAACATTCAGGTATATTCTAATTTAAAAATCTATATTAACAATTTCAGAATATGTAGACTGGAGAGTTGGATGAATAGTTCAGAGCATCTACTACTCTTATATAGGATCCAAGTTTTATCTTAGCACCCAGCATTGGATACTCTTAGTATCCTCTGAAGGTTCACAGTTCATATCATGAATTTGGGCCTTAAATTCAGAACTTACATGAAACAATGTCAGTCACATCAAGTGACTAACCTGAAATTTCAGTTCCAAAGGATCAAGTGTCTCCTCCATCTTTGGCAGTCTAGATTTATATACACATACATACAGTTAAGTGACATTATGTTAACTAACAAAGTTACATTTAGGGAGATATATCTATCTATCTATTTCTATCTATCTATCTATCTATCTATCTATCTATCATCTGCAACCATATCTATATATATGCCTATATATACATGAGATAACAATTAATAAAATGAGACTATGAATTTAGTACCTTTGTAGGGCCAGAATATCTTGTTTTCCCCATCTTCATCTTATTTTAATATCTTGTTAAATAGTTGCTGGTCAGAGTAGTTTGGGCTGACATTTGTGGTCTCTTAGACTCTGCTAGACATCTACCCAGGCCTGTCCAGCTTTTAGATTCTCTGTTGAGAATACAGGTATAATTCTTTTAGGTATGCCTTTATATGTTTCTTGGCCTTTTTCCCTTGCAGCTTTTAATATTGTTTCTTTATTATGTACATTTATTGTTTTGATTGTTATGTGGCAGGAAGATTTTCTTTTCTGGTCCAATCAACTTGGCGTTCTATAAGCTTTTTATACATTTAAAGGCATCCCTTCCTTAGAATATAGAAATTTTCTTTTATTATTTTGTTGAAAATATTTTCTTGGCCTTTAAATCTGGGAATCTTACTAGGCGATGATGATGACGACGATGATGACGATGATGACGACGATGATGACGATGATGATGACGATGATGATGATGATGATGACGATGATGATGACGACGACGACGACGATGATGATGATGATGATGACGATGATGACGATGATGATGACGATGATGATGATGATGATGATGATGACGACGATGATGATGATGATGATGATGTTTAAGTATGGCCTTTTCATCATGTCACAATTTTTCTGGTTGTTTTGCGTTATGTCTTTCTTAGATTTAGCATTTTCTTTGACTGATGTATCAACTTCTTCTATCACATCTTCTATGACTGAGATTCTCTCTTCTATCTCTTATATTATGTTGGTGATGCTTGCATCTGTAGTTCCTATTCTCTTTCCTAGATACTTTTTCTACGGTTCTCATTGGGGAGGCAGGTGGAAACTGACAATGGATCTCCGGGAACAGTTTCTCCTTACTTTGTGGTTTCTTCATTGTTTCTACTTCCATTTTCAGTTCTTGGACATTTATATTCATTTCCTTCACCTGCTTGATTCTATTTTCTTTCTTTCTTTCCTTCCTTTCTTTCTTTCTTTCTTTCTGTCTGTCTGTCTGTCTGTCTGTCTTCCTTCCTTCCTTCCTTCTTTCCTTTCTCTCTCTCTCTCTCTCTCTCCTTCTTTCTTTATCTTAGATTTTCCCCATAATTAATTTTTTAAAATTCACATTATATCCAATGCATACTCCACTACCTCCTATCTTCCCAGTCTTGCTCTTGTAAATCCCTTCCATCATTACCCCCTTCCCTTCTCCTTAGAGAAGGGGAGCCTTCTCTTGGGTACCACTCTACGTTGGGACATGTAGACCCAGTACCATTTCTTTAAAGGATTTATTCTATTCCCCTTTAAAGAGCCCTATCATGTTTATAGGATTGGATTTAAGATCATCTTTTGTTACTTGTGGTGTTAGGATATCCAGCATGGCCTGTAGCAGGATAGCTGTGTTCTGGTGGTACCATATTACTCCGGTTCTTGTTGATTGTGTCCATACACTGTCTTTAACCATCTGGTTGTTCGTAGTGCTGTAGTGAATGATCCTGATGCCAGCAGGACTTCCTGGGGAGGCTGATAGAGTCTAATAATAGATCTTAAGGAACAGGAAGCTGCACACTTCTGCTGAATTTGTCCTCAGTAGACAAGATAGGTAGGAGATTTGTTGGATAGGAGTCTAAGCTGAACGCTCCTCAGTCTCCAAAAGACTTCTTAGGCAGAAAGAGTCATGGGCCAGATGATGGAAAGCAGAAGGAAACTTACAAGTTACCTCTGTTGGCAGCACCCAAGACCAATCCTACTAGCAAGAGACTGGTGGAGACGCCCCCGGAAAAGCAGGATACTTCTGCTGTCCTACAAGGTATCTCAGAAAGCATTTTGCCCCTCGTGCCTGACAAGCCAAGCAGATTTAACTGGCCAAGATCGTGGATTTAAAAGAGAGCAATGAAGGACTTATGTGAGAAAAAGAAACTGGAAAGAAACGTTATTAAATTCTAATCTTAAAAATAGAACATTTAAAAAGAAAATAAATGTATATTTCACAATTCAATATATTTAAAAAGAAAATCATAAAAGTACAGGCATAAATTAGGCACATTGCAAATTAGTAATGAAAGATTAACTAACGTGATATTGGAAAATATGCTATGGAAAAAGTAGAATTTTGTATTAATTTGAGGTCAACACAAAAACATGAAAAGAATTTCTGAGTCCCATTATAATGCATGTGTGTATTATTAAATTAAATTTAAATATAAATTATAGAAAAGAAGACATTAATTTGAAATAGAGTTGTGGATATGTACATGGGAGACTTTGGAGTGGGGAAAGTGAGGTTAAAAATATGTAATTATATTTTAACCTGATCAAAGCTTTTTAAGATGGAATAGAGAACTACCCAGAATGCCTGCCAGTAAATGTAGTCTGGTTATTTACTTAGCTGTACTTGATGCACATAGATAACCACATGTACGTGCTTTCTATTTTTTTCTAATATACCACACCATATTACTTACTGACTGAGATGCTCAATAATATTTAGGGTGAATAATATAAATCATCAATAAACTACAAATAGATAAAGATTTCTCTTCATCTAAATGCAAATTTTGGACAGCACAGGAAATTCGGTTACAAAATACCTGAATGAACAGGCTGTTTGGAAACCCAGGTTTGTGAGGCTGAACACTGAAGGTGCAGCATTGAGAGAATTGCATAAGCAATGAGGCAGAGGGCATGGGTGTTTGAAAACCCTTCTAGATTCTGACATCTTGTGGAAGTGAGAACTTAGAGAAATCACTTAGATGCTTTTAATTGTTACCTACATTTACAAAACATTGACAAAAATAATTGTGTCTCATTATAGAGACATAGGGAAGATAAGATCTAGTATTGCCTGTGAACTAGCTTTATGAACCTTACAGTAATCATTATGTTGCCATTTTGTTATTGTTGTTACCAAGAGCCTCTCCACCAAGCTCAGTGGTACATTATGATGCTGCCTTCTGTCTTTTCGCAGAGATATGACAGAACGTTTAAACTTCTGCATTCAGTAAAGACTTCAGTAGCTTTTCTGTGGAGTCTCCAAAGTCAAAGCCAAGTATAAGGAACTGTGAGGACAGGTCTGAAACTGAACTAAAGATCAAGGAACTACTGCGAATCTAGTTCAAGGTAAAGCTGCCTCTTGGTAGCTTTCCCTGGGATGAAAATAATGAAAAGGGAACCTGAAGAAAAGAGACTATGACCTGGAATGGAAACCTTGATGTCTAATAATGTCGGAAACTGTCTCATTGAAAGGAGTTTGTTTAATCAGCACTCACTTAAGAATGAGACAGGAGGAGTGCCCGTCATTCTCACCCCTGAGAAGAGGTCAAAAAATCTGCCTTGGCTTTGTAAAACAATTAATCCTACTGATCTCCTTGTAAGATATCCTGGGAATAGAAAAAGACTTTCCACATATGGAGTCTATATCATGATTATACATCTGTGTTGCAAGGACAAGATATATCTGAATGTTTTGTACAGTGATTGTGCCGCCCTGTGGATAGAGAAAACTCCCAGAAACAGAAAAGATAAAGTGTACTAAGGGTCTAATTGTTTGCTTGCAGGTGCGCTACATTTGTCTGCACAGTTGGCATTTGGAAAACATTTATACAGAATCACCATCATGCGACTTGAATGTGTAAACTTGGGCTTCACTGAAACACTGAGGACAGGATTAATTAAAATCCAATATGGATTTAATTACTTCAATCTTTTTTCTCATAAGATAGAAAATCAAGAAGAAAATTTTGACTTTGGAAAAATTAGGACCTTTAATTTATTCTACATCAGCACATAATAAAATACAGAAGCACAACTGCATTTCTTTTGCGTAATTTTTTTTATAAAATCTAAGTGATAATTTTATTTACATGTACACGTGATTCTATGAGTGTGGGCACATGGCCAAGTTGTGATTTCAGGGACTAGAGAAGGGCACTGGATCTGCTGGATGGAAATGTAAGCTGTGGTAGGCTTCCTGATATAGTTATTGGGCTCTGAACTCTGGTCTTTACATGAGCACTATCAATAAAGCATTATGTTTAGTACTATTTACATTAACATTATTAACTGCTATAACACCATTGTAAACAGACAATGGGACGATTTCTGCTTCTCTCACTCTTTATTTAGCATGCAGACACACATTCTTTGTAAATTATATGTATAGTGACCCAAAAAAACAAGTGAACTCCCCCTCTTTTTCCTTTCCCTTTTTGGTACTGGGGATGCAGAACAAGCACTATGTTCCTGAAGTTTATCAGCATTTGCTTGTGTCATTTTCTAAGGAAGAACATGAGTACCTTCTGTTAAATTGAATTTTCCCTTTCATAATATTTAATAGCAATTTTTTTTTTTAAAGTCAGTATCGTTTTTGTGAAAGCTGTGATAAAGACACTGGGAATTGTAGCACATGGAGGCTAACATCACTTACTTCAATTTTGCCATTTATGGGAAATTTCATTTTTGTCATTTAATTTGTAGTAGAAAGACATAAGATCCAGAAAAAGTAAGTATCTTAGAAGGTCACAAAAAAATGAATTATTTTCAAACCAGCATGAGACATTACTTCTTGACTCCTAACCTTGTAAGCTTACTGAGTTGTATCACTGGCCAGTCTTAACCCCAGAAATAATTCTGTGCCAGATGTCTCTAAACAGGAGGACCTCCTGTCCCATAAATGTCACTTTAGATATGCCTCAAGCCAGAAACTCTTATGTTGAATTTCACCCTTTGATCATATTGCTGCATCCAGAGAAGGTAATTTAAAAAGATCACTGATGCCTTTTTAAAGTATATTGGATATAAAGTAAATTCTACTCTTTGAGTTACATTTTAATGCAGTAAGTAAGCATTCTAATAAATATTTTGTGGTATTTTATAATAAATTCAGAAATGATATTACTCTTTTGAAGCAAAACAGCTGATACACCCCTTAAGTCATTGAAGCTTTTGAAACTAAGTACTTTTTGAAGATGCTAAATAGTATCATTATTATAAAAATGCTGATCTCAAAATAAGCAACTACAACATTTGCTCCATTATCAATGGAAGTTAAAAAGACACATTGATTGAGGTATGTACATTATTCTTATCCAAAAGTTTTGGTCATCTCTAGCATTATCTTGCACATAGTGTTTGATTATAGATGTCTGTTTACCTCTGATTATTATAGTACTTCAGAACCACCAACTTCATTGATTCCTGATCCTTGGGAGAGGGTAATGAGATATGGTCGTTTTGGTTAGAGCTGAGTACTTTACAGTCTCTTCTGTTCATGTTGATCAGTTGTTAGTCCCTAAAATAACGCTTATCTACAATAACTATAAGCCTCTTTAGAAAAAGAGGCTTGGGAGATTTTAGTACTTTGTATGTATATATAAATATAAATGAATTCAGAGGGCAGTTTTTCTATTTACCAGAAAAATAGTGTTAAGTTTTACCATACGGCATATGGACAAGAGAATTTGTGTGTGTGTGTGTGTGTGTGTGTGTGTGTGTAGTGAGATAAAAGTCAATCTGAAAGTGATGGTTACTTCATATTTGTGCCACTATTACACTTGACACTGTCTATCTGTTGACAGGTTTTTGTTTGTTTGTTTGTTTTTGCTTTTTTTTTTTTTTTTTGGAAAAGCGGCCAACAGCCACCAAATTATAATACCTCCAGGAAGCAAAACCTTGTGTTAGTTGGGAACAAGTTATTTACAGTTTTGTATTGTAGAATTTTTAGGTGATCCATGACAAAGCAAACAATAGCTTATCTCTAAAAGTAAGGTTTTTTGTTTTGTTTTGGTTTGGTTTTGGTTTTGGTTTTGGTTTTCGAGACAGGGTTTCTCTGTGTAGCCCTGGCTGTCCTGGAACTCACTCTGTAGACCAGGCTGGCCTTGAACTCAGAAATCCACCTGCCTCTGCCTCCCAAGTGCTGGCATTAAAGGCGTGCTAAAAGTAAAATTAGATAAACTTCTTTATATGAAACATTAAAGCTGTGTGGTGAAACTCACAAGGCAAGTCTGAGATTTATGTTTTCAAATTCTCTTTTTCATGACAGCGTACAAATCCACGGCAGCAATACGCATGTGAGTCGAAGTGTTCTTAGATAACTTGCCCTCGATGGCAAGAGGAATCTGTTCTTTATTTCTGATGAAAATAAGACAACCAAGATATCAGAGTTACTGACCTGATCATATGAAGACCTACAGGCTCCTCTTAAAAGCATAGGGTATCCTGCCATATTATGAAAGAATTATCCAAAGAACCTTAGTATTGAGAAGAGGTTGGCTCAGGGAGCAGAGACTCATCTCAATAAGAGAGTCCTCATACAGTTCTTAACTCATAAAGCTGAAAGGAAACGAGTATTTTCGAAAGTAGTGAGCTACGAAGATAGTGGGTGATTAACAAAAATGAACACAGGTGATTATTCACAATACAGCTACCTCTGGGAGACCTTACAGGTCTGAATCCTTAACAACAGAATGTAAAGCATGATTACTGTACTGTCATAACCTGCTTGGCATGCAGTATTTTGTCATACAAAATGACCTATAAAACATCTGTAAGCCAACTTCACAGAATATTTATCAAGTGATGTTTGAGGCAAAATATTTACACAGAACATGTTTTACATATGTATTGATATGTTTGTTTTACTATTTTGAAAACTATCAAACTAATAATTCTAATCTTTGGTTTTCATCTTAAAAATGTTGAGAAATTCGAGGATCCTAATTAACCTTAAGCTAAACTAAATAATCTTTTTATTTTTTTTTTATTTATTTATTTTTTTTTGGTGTTTTTCGAGACAGGGTTTCTCTGTATAGCCCTGGCTGTCCTGGAACTCACTCTGTAGACCAGGCTGGCCTCGAACTCAGAAATCCACCTGCCTCTGCCTCTCAAGTGCTGGGATTAAAGGCGTGAGCCACCACCTCCCGGCTAAACTAAATAATCTTAATCAACTTGAAGGTTTAAAAGACAATATTTTGTTACTATTTGTGATTTTGTTTGTTTTTGTTTTGTTTTGTTTGGTGTAGATGCCAAATAATAATTTGTGCTTCGGCATCTTTAGCGCTCAGAACTAAAAGTACCAACTGTAATGCTCTTCCCTGGGAAAAGTGTTCCTCCCGCTTCGGCATTCCTTTACTGCCTATAGTTCTTTGTATATGACTGGGACATTGTGGGCTTTCTTTTGTCAATGATGGAATCTCTGTTATTGTTGTTTCTCGTAATCATTCTTGAAAACACATATTCAACTAGCATTCTACACACTGAGCAGGTTTTAGAAGATATATGTACATATATGCATACATACATACATACATACATACATACATACATACATATCCTTTCCCAGCCCCAACTCATCTTGAACTATGTTTGAATTAATTAGCTGGAGCGATCTAGGTGCGTGTACTTATTTCCTGAGGAGGCTGCCCCTGTCTGCTCCTTCAGAAATGAATGCTGAGCATCTTGATAGGCACCACCCTCTCAACTCGGCCACCTGTGACTAACACTAATCACTATATAGGAACGTATCAATGCTTAATAACAAAAGCTATGAATTTTAAGAAGAGAATGAAGGCATACATTTTTAAAGGTAGAGGAAAAGTAGGAATTACATAAGTATAGTATCAAAAATAAAAAAAAATTTAAAAAAACTGAAATAACATTTTCAATATAAATTTATTAAATACTTCTAAGAATAATTTAGAAGGTGGGAGGACTCTCTAGAACATATCAAAGAACTAGGAAGTAAGATACTCTCAGGACTCAAATGGAGAGATCTTAGATCTCCCCCACAGCGGGGAGAGAGAACTTGTACAGACCACCTCCAGTAGAAAGACATGGCATCTAGTGGAGGGACGGGGTTGCCATACCATAGTCAAAAACAAGCCAGAACTGTTACTGTTCGAAAGAACTGCAGGAACAAAAATGGAGAAGAGCCTGAGGAAAAGAGGGTCTAGTGACAGGCTCACATTGGGATCCATCTTAGAGGGAGGCCTGAAGGCCTCATTCTATTACTGAAGCTATGGTGTGCTTATGAAGAGTAGCCTCATTTGACTGCCCAACAAGCAGCTGAAAGAGTCAGATGTAGATATATACATCCAACAAATGGTCAGAAGCTGCTGACCTTTGTGGTTGAATTGGGGAAAAGCTGGAAGAAGCTGAGGAGGAGGGTGACCCTATAGGAAGACCAGCAGTGTCAACTAACCTGGTCCCTGGGATCTCTCAGACAGTGTGCGACCAAACAGGCAGCATACACCAGCTGTTATGAGGCACTCAACACATATACAACAGAGGACTGCCATGTCTGGACTCAGTCAGAGAAGATGCTCCTAACCCTTGAGAGACTTGGGGACCTAAGGAGTAGGGAGGTCGGGTGGGGTGGTGCTGAGAGTGGGGGCATCGTGTTGGAGACAGGGGTTGGGGCAAGAGGTATGGGGTGTGGAGCAGTCAGAGGGTGGATTGGGAGGAGCATAAAGTGGACTGCAAAAAGATTAAAGAATAAATAAAAAATAAATAGAAAGAATAATACTTGTCTTCATAGATAATTATTTTTATTTTAATAAAATATTTATTTGAAAATAAGCTAGGCTGTCTAAACATGGCATTTGTAATAGTAGTATAAATAAATACAAGAGTTAGCTGAATGGCTTTTGAGATTAACCCCTAGTTAGCTGAATGGCCTTTGAGATTAACCCCTACACTTACGAGATGATGCATTTGCTCCTTAGCAGTGCCTTGCAAGCTCTTTAGGCCATCACTTTAAAATTAAAATAACCTTTATCCTTAATGGTGATGTACATAAGAAATTATAACTTTGTAGAAAATATAGTGTTTACTTAATAATTTCATTTTTATTGCTTCTTATAAATCTTTAAAAAGTCTAAGAAAGATATTCTTTGATAGGTTATTTTCCATATGAATTATTCAGTTAGAAACTTCTGTGATAAGAGTCATGTTTTTTTTTTAAAGTTATTTTAGCGTTCTTATTCCTGTTCTTACAGTTGATTGTGCAGCACACAGAGCACTTGTCATTTGTATCTTTTCAATTTCTTGTGACTCACATGAGAAAAATCTATCAAGGTGATCAAAGAAAATGTCAAACATAGAACATTAAGTTAACTCATCCACACTTCCAAAGATGTCTTACTATGCTACTGTCAGAAAAAAGTCGATAACTAACAAACTAAAACAAAAAATTACTGATTAAAGTTTGAAAAGATTGATTGTGCTATATATTAGTTTTTTTAATTTACCATCAAGAATGGTGTATATGGCAGAAAATATATTGTTCATGAGGTAGCTTTATTTGTAAGATAATATGCCTCATAGGAGGCTTAAAGTCTTGAAATGATGCATAATTTTCCATATGTTTTTTGGGTACATTTCTACAGTCTGGAATGCACACGAATGTGGAACACAGAAGAGAACACCAGACATCTTTGAGTAGGCACCATTAATATCTTTGTATTTTAAAACAAAATTTCTTCCTTACTTTGTCCTCTTCATGTAGGTAATGCTGCATGGAACATAAGCTACAGGAATGTGTTTGTCTTCTTGACATGGGACATGGAATTACAAATCACATCACCATGTTCAAGTTATCTCTCTGTACATCTTGAGACTAAACTGAGTTCCTTGTGCTATATTCCTAAAGGTTTCTTTTCTAAATCTTGTGATAGCATTACATAAAATTCTGCACGTTCAAAGATATTTAACTAGATATTTGAATGGCTTTACAAATTATATACAGATTACCACTGACAATTCATGGCTTCATGTAGTTAGATACAGTATCTGTGAAGGGGGTAAATTTAAAAGCTATAATTTTATCTATTTCAATTATATACTAGATTGTTAAAACTTATAAAAATTCAGTGCATATAAGTTCTAGAACTTATCACCATGCTTATATGAAGCTTCATAATTTTTTTGAAAAATATCATCCCATTTACCCTTGCACTAGACATTGACTTCTAATTTGGTTAGTATGTGATTGGGGTTTTCTCTGAATTATGCAATGAGGAAGATATTTGTAAATAGTATGCCTAAGAAATATATAAGTATACATTTTTTCATTGAAAAAATATATTTTTATTTAATATGTACAGAAATGTGTATTACAAAGATGAATATAACACGACTCTTTAGGAATGTTTATTCATGAGTTAGCTACCAAATAAATGTCACAGTGACAAACTTGGGATAGTGTAGAGTATACTAGGCTCAATGACTCTGGAATCATTAACCTCAGCCTGGTCAATGGATTGTCTCAAGTTTTTCTGTATATTTCAGATTATCTTATTTATATATTCCTCCAACCTCAAGTTTCTCAAATCTAATGAGTATAAATAATACTATAATCCCTGTCGATGTGAAGATTAAATGATACAGTGTCTATAAAGGAGTTAATCCTATGAATGGCATATGGCAAATGATAAATATAATACACTAGTATAAAGTAAGGGAAAAATAACCTTATGTAGGGAAACATATTTGTATAAATGCTTCTCTGCACAGAGTATTTAGCACAGTTATGGGCAGGAAATATATTAAATGAGTCTCAAGGACTTGTGTTTTCATAGGAAAGTTTGTTTGCTGACTTGATCTGACATCATAGGCTGACCATCAGCTGACCCACATGTCTCAAGTCAGACTCTTCTACATTATTCATGTTGAGATGATTTCGTCATCCTCCAGGTTGATGAGCATATAATCACCAATAGAACAAAGAGGAATAAAGTGGTTTAACCAGTTTTTCCTAAATTAAATACCCTCGAATTTATACCACTTGCTGCCATATTTTATTTAAATTATGCAAAGAATTATATAGATAGCAAAGTTATTGTTAAATGGTGACAGAGATGAGAAGTGACTCAGTGAATACCTGTACTTAAAATGCAGACTTACACTAATTTACAAGAGGGTAGTTATGGACAGTAGTTGAAGCCGGGCACCCCAATCATTACTGCTATGAAGATTTAACTCTATCAGTTGTATAGTATGAAACAATGTTCCAATAAAACTCTTACTGGCAAATAAAATACAATGCAATAATGCTTCAATTGTGGAAAAATATTTCATCCATTTTAATAATGGCTTTCCTTTTAGAAGATTTTTCTTAATTTTTTAGGTTTCTTTTATCTAATGACTAGATATTTCACAAATATCAGTATTTATAAGTATAACAAGTGTATCTTACTATACATACACATATGTATTATGAGAAAGACATGTTTCCTCTCATGTCTTTTTCTTTCACATCTGTGATTAATGTCACATTTTTGAACAGTTCCCAATAGGGTGAAAGAGAGACACTGAGAGCTGCATTTTTCCAGTGAATAATATGAAAAAAAAAAGTTTTGGATATGATGTATCTTTATGCAAAGGTGTCAGGTAGAAGTGTTGGTGTATTACAGATAAAGGAAAGAATGAAGGAAGACATTTCAAAGTTAAAAAGGGTGGATGTGTCAATTGAATTACAGAGGATTTTCTTGAAAAGGAAAGAACAAGGGAAACCATCTCACAGTTAAAAAAGGATTGTGGTGAGCAGCATTCCGAAAATCCTGGTCCTGGATGTATAAGCTCTACTCTTCCTAAAGTTATCCTGGAGTGCCCCACTAAATGCCCAAGGCAGAGACTCTGACTTGCCTGGGTCAGTCATGCCATTCACTTCCTTAGGACCAAAAGCATCTTAGTGCTTGGGCAGTTCTGAGTAGTTTCCTAGGATTCAACCATTTAAACGTGGTAGTAAAAAATGATAAATTCTAAACTAAATAAAAGTGAGAGAAGATAGAATTAAAGCAAGCACTATAAAACCAGAGAAAAGAAGGAGGTGGGGAGAGAACCACCAAGGTTAAGAATTGAATTTCATCCAAATAATAGAGTCAGAGGAATTGATAGAAGAAAACTTGAGGGTTGAGGGAAACATGTGCAGACAAAGGCTGCAGACAGCAGAATCCCATCTGGCTATATTGTCAAGGTGCCAACGTCCACAGTGCTCAGACACAGTTCTGGATTTTGGCAATTTCCAGTTCAAAGAGGAGTGGATACAGAAATTGTGGTACATCTACACAATGGAGTACTACTCAGCTATTAAAAACA
>NW_022196891.1:4901712-4951032 GCF_008632895.1 Mastomys coucha
AAAATATCTAATAAAAAAAAAAAAAAAGGATTGTGATATTCCACACAGTCAGCTGCAGAGCACAAACACCACAACAGGAAACAGGCATTGCCTACACCCCTCAGAACAAACATGTGGTATATTTTATGTTCAAAAACTACCATTTTTTTTTTGTATAGAAATCTGACTGGTTGAATATTCCATGAAATAAAAACAGCTAGGTCTTCATTGACCAATCAAGGAAGGTACTCCATTCCTGTCATTTGTTTTTAATAATTTTCTTTGTTGTGCAACAGAACTAAAAGATCAGGCAAATGCTGAAGACAGCCTGTATAGTAGTTATATAACATAGAAAAACAGGCTGGAACTGAGCTAGAAGTTTCCTCTGTATTGGTTAGATTTCCTGGTAGCAGAACATGCTACGCATGCTTCTAAGAGAAAAAAAAAATATCATACACTCCTAGGTATGAACTCTGAAAACTGTCATACCACATAACATCAGGACAGGTAAGATGTATACAACTGTTATGGGAGATGTCAATAACCTTGACTGGTTTCAGAATCTCATCCACATGAGATAGCTTAAGAATTATACTAAAAACCTTGTTTATAAAATAAACGAAGAAAGAAACAAACAAAACTGTGTTACTGAGGAAGTCATAGCCCCTAAGATGATATTGCTACTGTAATGTAGTTAAATTGACAGGGTGCAAAGGGATTTTTAAACACCTATGCTTATACCACAGATAAATTCTTATTTGGCCTTAACCAAAGAAGCTTCTCTTTGCAATGAACAATGCTTAATACAGACTCACAATTTCTCAAAATATAGAAAAAGGGACTGTTACATGATATCTAAACAGGATATATATACACTACTTTAATAAACATTTATTTTATTGTTCTCTCAACCGTTCGTAGTATACGTATATGTATGTAACAGCAACTAATTGAAATTGAAGTCATGAATTTGAAAGAGAAAAGAAGCATATATGGGAGGGTTTATAGGTAGGAATGGGAAGGGGAAAATGATGTATTACAGTGAAATAAAAGAAATAATTCACGTCAGAAGAAAACAAAATAGATATTTTATTAATTTTTATTAAATTTATTTTTACTAGATATTTTCTTTATTTACATTTCTAATGATATCCCTTTTCCTGGTTTCCCCTCCAAAAAAACCACCTATTCCCTCTCCCCTCCCCCTGCTCACCAACCCACCCTCTCCTGCTTCCTGGCACTGGTATTCCCCTACACTGGGGCATAGAACCTTCACAGTAACAAAGGCCTCTCCTCCCATTGATGACCGACTAGGCCATCCTGTCCTATACATATGCTGCTGGAGCCATTAGTCCCACCATGTGTACTCTCTGGTTGGTGGGTTAGTCTCTAGGAGCTTCAGATGCAAACCACTTCAGCTCCTTGGGTCCTTTCTCTAACTCCTTCATTGGGGACCCTGTGCTCAGTCCAATGGATGGCTGTGAGCCTCTACTTCTGTGTTAGTCTGGCACTGTCAGAGCCTCTCAGGATACAGCTATATCAGGCTTCTGTCAACTGTCAGCCAGCTCTTGCTGGCATCCACAATAGTGTCTGGGTTTGGTTATTGAATACGGGAAAGATTCCCAGGTATGGCAGTCTCTGGATTGTCCTTCCTTCAGTCTCTGCTCCATACTTTGTCTCTGTATCTCCTTCATAGATATTTTGTTCCCTCTTCTAAGAAGGATGGAAGCATCCACACTTTGGTCTTCCTTCTTGAGTTTCTTGTGGTTTGTGGATTGCACCTTGGGTATTCTGAGCTTCTAGGCTAATATCCACTTATAAGTGAGTGCATACCATGTGTGTTCTTTTGTGATTGAGTTACCTCATTCAGGATTATATTTTCCAGATCCATCCATTTCCCTAGGAATTTCATAAATTCATTCTTTTTAATAGCTGAATAGTACTCCATTGTGTAAATGTACTACATTTTCTGTATCCATTCCTCTGTTGAAAGACATCTGGGTTGTTTCTCGTTTCTGGCTATTAAAAATAATACTGATATGAACAATCATATATGCATAGTGTTTTTATATCATCACAATACTGTCCCTATTACAACTATTTCAAAACCCCTAAATCTCACTTAATTTCATTATCCATTAATTTAAATTATTTTAGTTCCATATAGACAATGACAACGCCTCTGGACTTTTAAAAAGTGATAGGGTAGGGGGCTGGCAAGATGGCTCAGCGGGTAAGAGCACTGACTGCTCTTCCGAAGGTCCTGAGTTCGGATCCCAGCAACCACATGGTGGCTCACAACCACCTGTAATGAGATCTGATGCCCTCTTCTGGTGTGTCTGAAGACAGCTACAGTGAATTATGCCAGAGTGAGTGGGGCGTCCTGAGTTCAATCCCAGCAGCCACAGGATGGCTCCCGGTCATCTGTATAGCTACAATGTACTTATACAAATAAAATAAATAAATCTTTAAAAAAAAAGTGATAGGCTAAATCTCTAAGGCCCCCATTCTCTGTACATACTTACAGGTAATTAATGGTTTCCAAAAGGGAGGGAGATCAGTTTCCTCCAGGAAAGGCTCCTGGATAATTTATTTAAATTCATGTTTTCATACATAAACAAATATAAATATAAGAGCCAATAAATAAATAAACTCAGCCCATTTGTTCAAATGTAACCTTCTCTTCATAGGCTGAGGGAATGTTCCAAAATAAGGACCAGAAAAAAATGTAATCATCAGAATACAGGAAGAAAGACAAAAATGGTATCTACTAGTCATGACAAAACCATTGTAAACATGAGTCCATGGCAGATGCAGCCCTGGGCACTAGGCCTGTAACACATTATGTATCAACATTCAAGCTATGGATGGAGAGATGCTCATAAAGCTCTACCTGTTCAGGCTAAATTAAAGGCTATTGAAGGTTTATGAAGGTGGTTGAATCAGTATATTCAACCGAGTACTGGCCTGTGAGCTCACAAAGCTCCATCAACTATCTTCATATTCATGGTCACAGAAATATCCCATGGTATACCAAGACTATTACAAAATAAGGAAAAAGGGTGTGAACATCAAGTAGTGACCTGTAGGAATAAGTGAACTTATCATAGTTGTGAGGAAATAAGGAGGAATTATAATGAAACAGTAATCAGATTGCATTTATGAATTCATGAAATTGCCCAGAATAAATTTAATTAATGAAAAATTTAAAAACCAAAAGAGGTAGATTGAACCATTGCTTTAAAGATATAGTCTCAAGTTGATGCCTTTTTTTAATAGTTTTTGTAACATGCATGTTAAAATTTAGACATGTAAAATATATGGTTTTTTGTGTAAAAACCTACAAGTATATTTATGTTATTTCTGTGTATACAGTTTCATGGAAGTCCTCTGACTTGAGGTGTTTCCTGAAGATTTTTGTCTGAAGGTGGGATGCCTTAAAAGTACCCTACTTCCTCCTTATATACCCATTGGTATTGATTGACATTGTTCATCTTTGCTGCACAGTAATTTCTAAAAGAAATTGTTTCCAAGCTAGCATCTTGGTATTCTACCTCCTTGGTATTCTCTCTCCTGTCTCCTTGACAAAGAAAGAAAATTCATCAAAACAATGATATTAACAATAAGTAATAAACTATAATTTATGGAATAATAACAAACAAAAAACAACCTAACTTTCATGAAAATCAGAAATTATTATAAGAACAGTGTTTGATTCAGTGAAAAGCACATACTAAGCACGTTTTATAAAACTGTAAATGCAAATTAATAATACTAAACAACTCTTCACAAAAGAATGTTATCAGCACATTGATGAACAGTCTGAAGAATGAGAAAATATTTTTCAGAAACATATTCTAGGAGAGTTTAATTAAGAAATAAAATGCTAGAAAAATTCAGAAAGAACAGAAAAACAATTAAATAAACTTTAATAGACCTTGGCATAAGGAGATGTGTACTTGGCTAATGAGAAAACAAAGATCATTGTCATAAACCATAGGAAAAGATGAATAAAGACACAGGTAGAGCTGCCCACTTAGGGTGTCTGGAAGAAGAATTTTTAGTGTAAAGTATAAAGCATTAAATAAGGTGGGAAGACTTTGCAAATCAACATCATAATAGATGTCAGCATAGCTCCTTTAAAATATACTACACTGTGTCTAAAAAATTACAAGAATGTAAAATCAACTGGTAATTCTCCCCTGAATATATATATGTATATATATTCATACTTATATGTATATATATATTTCTATTCATTGAAAATATTAATTTTTATTTTTTGTCATGATTTACTTTGTTTCATGTTATCTTTCACACAAGGTGTTATGTAGCCCACTAATATAGTGTAGACTGACTACTAGTTTGCATTGTAACTGAGGTCAGCTTGAACTGCTCACTGCCCTCTATGCTGAAGTTACTCATCCTGCTTGGCAGAGCTGTATTTTCAGCTCTCATCAAAATGAGAAACAAATTGTTCAATCTGTGTAAGATAGCTGTCTGAGACTAAGCACACTTTGAAACTGATGGTGAAAGACATCATTTGGTTTTGTTCTCCTGGTGAGGACAACAAAAGTCTTTCAGGAGTCTTAGGTCTTGCCCGTTTATATGCTTGGGTTCACTGGGACACTAGGATTGTTAGGAGTTTCTTTTAGGAGTCTCAGCACTTGCCTGTCTATATGCTTGGGTTAGCTGGGGCACTAGAATTGTTAGGAATCTCTGGCACCTATCTAGGAACAGTGTCTGCTTTCTCTTTTGAAATTAAACTAATACAATTTATTTTAAAATATACAACTCATTACTGACATTTTTAAGCCATCAAAATAATTTATAATAGTTAAATACCTCTTAAATATAAATGATATCTTCTCAAGCTAAAAATAATATGCATTCAACCAGTTTTTAAAATCTATTTGGAACATCAAACATGATAGAAGTAGGAAAAAAAATCTATTTTGAAGTTCTCTATGAAAGAAAATTTTGACAGGTTCCGGATTAGACAGAAACCATTGCAACTCCAAGAGAGAATACATAGTGTAACTATAGCTTCACAAAATGAATTGGGTAGTGTTCCTTTTCTACTTTGTAGAATAGTTTGAAGAGTGTGGGTATTAGATCGTCTTTGAGGGACTGATATAATTCTCCACTAAACCCATCTGGTCTGGGCGTTTTTAATTGGGAGACTTTTAATGGCTGCTTCTATTTCTTTAGGGGTAATTGGACAGTTTACATGGTATATCTGATCCTGATTTAATGTAGGAATTTGCTATCTGTCTAGAAAATTGTTCATTTCATCCAGATTTTCCAGTCTTGATGAATATAGGCTTTTATAGTAGGATCTGATGATTTTTTTTTTAATTTCCTCAGTTTCTGTTGTTATATCTCACTTTTCATTTCTGATTTTGTTAAATTGGATACTGTCTCTGTGCCCTCTGGTTAGTCTGGCTAAGGGTTCATCTATTTTGTTGATTTTCTCCAAGAACCAGCTCTTGGTTTTATTGATTCTTTGTATAGTTCTTTTTGTTTTTACTTGGTTGATTTCAGTCCCGGGTTTGATTATTTCCTGCCATCTAGTCCTCGTGGGTGTATTTGCTTCTTTTTGTTCTAGAGCTTTCAAGTGTGCTGTTAAGCTAGTAGTGTATGCTCTCTCCAGTTTCTTTTTGGAGACACTCAGCTGAGTTTCTCTCCTAGCATTTCTTTCATTGTGTCCCATAAGTCTGGGCATGTTATACCTTTATTTTCATTGGATTATAATAAGTCTTTAGTTTCTTTCTTTATTTCTTCCTTGACCAAGTTATTATTCAGTAGAGCATTGTTCAGCTTCCATGTGTATGTGGACTTTCTGTTGTTTTTTTTTGCTATTGAAGACCAGCCTTAGTCCACAGTAATCTGATAGGATGGATGGGATTATTTTGATCTTCCTGTATCTGTTGAGGCCTGTTTTATGACCAGTTATATGGTCAATTTTGGAGAAGGTACTATGTGATGCTGATAAGAAGGTATATAATTTTGTTTTAGGATGAAATGTTCTATAGATATCTATTAAATCCATTTAGTCTAAAACTTCTGTCAGCTTCAGTGTGTCTCTGTTTAGTTTCTGTTTCCATGATTTGTCCATTGATGAGAATATGGTGTTGAAGTCTCCCAACATTATTGTGTGAGGTCCAATGTGTGCTTTGATATTTAGTAAAGTTTCTTTTTGAAGAATATTTATTTATTTTATGCATATGAGTATACGCTGTAGCTATACAGTAGTTGTGAACCTTTATCTCGTTGTTGGGAATTGACTTTAGGAAGTCTGCTTACTCTGGTCAGCCCTGCTTGCTCAGGCCCAAAGATTTTACTTATTATTATAAATGAAATATATATATATTATTACACTGTAGCTGTCTTCGGAGACACAAGAAGAGGGTGTCAGATTTCATTATGGGTGGTTGTGAACCACCATGTGGTTGCTGATATTTGAACTCACTACCTTCAGAAGAGCAGTTGGTGCTTTTACCTGCTGAGCCATCTCAGTAGCCCTTTAGTAAAGTTTCTTTTATAAATATGGGTGCCATTGCAATTGGAGTATAGATATTCATAATTGAGAATTCTTCTTGGTAGATTTTCTACTTTGATGATTATGAAGTGTTCTTCCTTATCCTTTTTTGATAACTTTTGAAAGTTGATTTTATTTGATATTAAAATGGCTGCTCCAGCCAATGTGCAGGTCATTGAAATAGAAACTCAACAAAGGCACAATAAAACTAATAGAAGTTATAAACCAAAGGGATTTAACAGATATGTACAGAATATTTTACCCCAAAACAAGAGAATATACTTTCTTCTCACCACTTCATGGAACCTTCTACAAAATTGGCCATATAATTGTATATAAAATAAGCCTCAACAGATACAATAATTAGACTGAAATAATAGCGTTTATTTGCTCAGATCACTGCAGATTAAGGCTAGACTTTAATTACAACAAAAATGACAGAAGCCCACCTAATTATGGAAGCTACAATGATAACTTGGTCAGAGAAGAAGTAAAGAAAGAGATCAAGAACTTTATAGAATTCAATGCAAAT
The DNA here is from genome assembly GCF_008632895.1 of Mastomys coucha. Lineage (NCBI taxonomy): Eukaryota > Metazoa > Chordata > Mammalia > Rodentia > Muridae > Mastomys > Mastomys coucha. Next base: position 4,908,765 of record NW_022196891.1, read on the forward strand.
AACACATATCATACCCAAACTTTTGAGACAGAATCAGAGCAGTGTTAAGAGGAAACTTCGTAGTCCTAAGTGCCTTCCTAAAGAGACGGAGAGATCCCGTGCAAGGAAAACGAAAGGCACACCTGAAAGCTCTAGAACAGAAAGAAGGAAACACATTCAAGAGAGGTAGAGGAAACTTCGTAGTCCTAAGTGCCTTCCTAAAGAGACGGAGAGATCCCGTGCAAGGAAACGAATGGCACACCTGAAAGCTCTAGAACAGAAAGAAGGAAACACATTCAAGAGAGGTAGAGGAAACTTCATAGTCCTAAGTGCCTTCCTAAAGAGATGGAGAGATCTTGTGCAAGGAAACGAATGGCACACCTGAAAGCTCTAGAACAGAAAGAAGGAAACACACTCAAGAGAGGTAGACTGCAGGAAATAGTTCAAATCAGAGCTGAAATCAACCAGGTAGAAACAAAGAGAAAGATCCAAAGAATCAACAAAACCATGAGCTGATGCTTTGTGAAAATCAACCAGATAGATAAATGATTAGCCAAACTAATTAAAGGGTGCAGATACAGTATCAAAATTAACAAAATCAGTAATGAGAAGGAAATATAATAACAGAAACTGAAGAAATTAAAAAAATCTTCAGAACCTACTACAAGAAACTATACTCAATAAAACTGGAAAATCTAGATGAAATGGATGATTTTATAGACAGATACCAATTACCAGAGTTATATTAAGATCAGACAAATTATCTAAACAGTCCCATAATCCCTAAGAAAATAGAAATAGTCACCAAAAATTCCAAAGAAAAAAAGCCATAGTCAAATTGTTTTAATGCAGAATTCTACTAGACCTTCAAAGAAGAGCTATTATAAATACTCTTCAAACTATTCCACAAAATAGAGACAGAAGAAATATTACCTAATTCATTATATGAAGTCACAGTTATTCTGATGCCTAATCCACACAAAGACACAACAAAGAGAACTTCAGACCAACTTTTCTTATAAATATCAATGCAAAAATACTCAATAAAATGCTTAAAAACCCAATCCCAAAACACATCAAATCCACCATTCACCAGATGAAGTAAGCTTCAAACAGGGTTGGTTTGATATATGAAAATCCATCAAGTAGTATACATATATTAGAATATATAATTATTATACAAATAATAATAATATGTTATGATAATATAAGAATTCACAGAAAAAAGTGCAATGATTATCTCATCAGATGCTGAAAAAGACTTTGACAAAATGAAACTACCATTCATATTAAAAATCTTGGAAAGATCAGGACTTCATGGCACAAACCTAAATATTATAAAAGCAATATATAGCAAAACAACAGCCAACATCAAATTAAATTGAGAGAAACTTAAAGCAATTCCACTAAAATCTGTGACAAGACATTATTGCCCACTCTCTTCCAATCCTATATAGTACACGAAATAATACCCAGAGCAATTAGACAACAAAAGGAGATCAAGAGGATACAAATTGGAAAGGAAGAAGCCAAAGTATCATACTTTGCAGATACGATAGTATACAAAACTTGAAAAGACTCAAGGCAGCCCGCTATTTTCCTTGTGTTAGCTCCTGGCTCTGAGTTTAGCACTCCCTTCAATGTCCTTGAAGTGATAAGGCCCCTACTCTTGACTTACAGGAAAGGGACAACCAAGCTTTTCCAGACAGCAAGGCCAGATTTTAAAAATGCATTTGTCACTGATAACAGAATGAGTCATTTCTTCCCAGGTCAAAAAGGTTCTTTTCCAGATGTATGGTCCCTCCTTGCTGTCTGAACAAATGTTATTGGTTTTAAAGAATAGTATTCCTGGGCTGGAGAGATGGCTCAGTAGATAAGAGCGCTGACTGCTCTTCCTAAAGGTCCTGAGTTCAAATCCCAGCAACCACATGGTGGCTCACAATCACTCGCAACGAGATCCGACACCCTCTTCTGGACTGTCTGAACACAGCTACAGTGTACTTACATATAATAAATAAATAATATCTTTAAAAAAAAAAGAAAGAATAGCATTCCTTTCCCCCCTCAGACAATCATGTAACACCAAGGCATGAGAGCCCCAGCTTATACATTTCCCATACATAAACTCTGAGATCCTAAACCCAGATGTCACATTCCTAACCTGCAAAGCAGGGAAGGTTGAGTCCTGAGTTTGGACTTGAATAAAAGGCTCCTGTGTGTCTGTACCAATGCTGAGATCTCTGACAGTCTCCTGGAGTTTTCAAGAACTGAACATAATAAAGTGACACCCAAAATTCTACCAGAAAACTTCTATAGTCAATAAACAATTTCAGCAAAGTGGCTGGATATAAAATTAAGTCAGACAAATCAACAGCCTTCATTTACACAAATAATGAACAGGCTGAGAAAGAAATTAGGGAAACGACACCCTGTACAATTTGTATAAAGTATCTGGTGTAACGCTTCCCAAGCAAGTGAAAGATATATACAAAAACAATTTCAAATCCCTGAAAAAAAGAAATCAAAGAACATCAGATGATGGAAATATTTCCTGTGCTCATGGATTGTTAGGATTAATGTACTAAAAATGGCCATCTTACTAAAAACAATCTGCAAATTAAATGCAATCCACATAAAAATTCCAAAAAATTTTTCACAGACAAGAAGAGAAAATTCTCAACTTCATATGGAAAAACAAAAACCCCAGGATGGCCAAAACATTTCTCAACAATAAAAGAACTTCTGGGAGATTTCCCGTCCATGATCTCAAGCTGTACTAAGAAGTTGTAGTAATAAAAACACAGTATTGGTACAAAAACAGACAGATCAATTAATGGAATACAATCAAAGACTCAGATGTAATCTCACATACCTAGGGACTTTGACAAAGTATCCAAAACATACAGTGGAGAAAAAAAAGTATCTTCAAATAATGGTGCCGGTCTAACTGGCAGTATATATGTAGGAGAATGAAAATAGATCCAAACTTATCACCCTACTCAAAGCTCAAGTAAATGTGAATCAAGAACTTCAACATAAAACCAGATACACTGAATCTGGTAGAAGAGAAAGTGGAAAAGATTCTTGAACTCATTGGCAGAGAGGGAAATTTCCTAAACAGAATAACAGTGGCTCAGGTTCTAAGATCAACAATCAATAAATGGGACCTCATGAAGTTGAAAAGCTTCTGTAAGGCAAAAGACAACATCAATGGGGCAAATCAGAAACTTACAGATTGGTAAAAAAATAATCTTCACTAAACCTTCAGAGAGCTAATATCCAAAAAATATATAGAACTCAAGAAGTTAACCTCCAAAAAACCAAATAACCCAATTTAAAAGATTGTAAAGTGGTAAACAAAGAATTCACAACAGACAAACCTTGAGTGGCCTAGCAGCACTTACAGAAATGTTCAAAGTCTTTAGTAACCACAGAAATGTAAATCAAAACGACCCTGTGATTCCACCTAACACCAAACACATTGTCTAAGATCAAAACCTCAAGTGAGAGCACATGTTGGTGAGGGTGTGGAGAAAGAGGAACATTCCTGCATTGCTGGTGGGAGTGCAAGCTGTTAGAACCACACTGAAAATCAACCTGGCTGTTCCTCAGAAAATTGAAAATAGTTCTATCTGAAGAACCAGCAAAATCATTCCTAGGCATATACCCAAAAGTTGCACCACCATACCCCCAAGGATGTAGGTGGTATATACTCACTTAGAAGTGGATATTAGCCAAAAAGCACAGAATACCCAGGACACAACACATAAGCCATAAAAAGTGTAACAAAGAGAAAGGCTGAGGTGAGTTGGTTTCAATCCCACTTAGAAAGGGGAAAGAAATAATCATAGTAAGCAGAGGGACGGAAGAACCAGGTGGCAGCAGGAGGGGGAAGGGAAAGGGGAGCAAGATCAGATATGGGGGGACAGAAGTGAAGACAAGAGGGTCAAGAGAATGAATGGAGATAAGCTGAATGTAGAGGGATGTGAGGGGTCCCTCTCCAAACCACTAGAGATCCTGGAGGTGAAAGACACTAAGGAATCAATGGGGGTGACTTTACCCAAAATGCCCAACATTGGGGAGAGGGAATTCATAGTGTCCACCTATAGTAGACAGACAGAGCTTCACGTAGAGGGATATGGTTACTAACCCGCAGTAAAAATTCCTGACCCAGAATTGTTCCTGTCTAAAAGAACTGCAGGGACAAAAATGATGAGACTGAAGGAAAGTACATCCAATGACTAGCCCAACTTGGGATCCATCTCTTGGTGGGGAATGCACCAAGGTCTGAGACTCTTACTGATGCTATGGTGTGCTTAAAGACAGATGGAGCCTGGCATGTCTGTATGGCTGTCCTCTGAGTGGTCCTATATAAAAAACAGAGAGAGAGAGAGAGAGAGAGAGAGAGAGAGAGAGAGAGAGAGAGAGAGAGAGAGAGAGAGAGAGAGAGAGAGAGGAAATCCAGGTTTCACTGGTCATCCTTTAAATTTTATCGTCCTGATTATATGTCACTCTTCTTTTTTGCCTCTAGTGGACTTTACTCACTGCATTCCATTTCATTTTTTATTTTTTCTCTTTTGAAGCTTCTTTCACTTTTTCTGTTAAAATCCCAGAAGATTTTAAGCTTCCTGTAGCAATATCAATGGGATACATCAGTTTCTATCAGGCACCTGGCAAACAGACACAAGATGAGACAGAATAATTTCAGAAGATCATGAGGTATTCACTGTATACAGTATTGAGAAAATCATGGAGAGAAGCAAGCTGTCAGGAAAGTTCATTTGAGTTTAGGCCCCACATTCACAGTGGTTGAACTTATGTGGGGTGGGGTTGAGGCTACTATGTCAGTAGCAACAAATGTGCACTCCTCTGCTAGTAGGAAGGAAAAAAGCCACATGGTCAATTAGAAATGTCACTTAATGTGTCTTAGTGGAAGCATTTATGTAATTCCATTTGCAAGTATTTGACAAAGTTTTATTCTCTGTGTAAAGATACATATGGACAGAGTCTATACAAGGCAATAAAATCCCAAACCAAAGGGGTTCCATTGCCAAAATATATGGTACTATTTTAACTCTAAATTAAAGTAAGAATAACTTCAAATATCTTTTAATGTATTAAACATGATAGTTTATTATGAATTTCACTGAATATGTATATGGAGTTGGGAAGTCCTTTGGACAGACTTTAAAGGGACAAATTCTTGATGTTTACTGAATCTGGATATTATCCTGATATCTTTTACATTTCAAGAATGTTAGAAATGAAAACTAAGAGACCTATAGGTGGAGAAAAGTAATCTGTTTTAAAAGTTGTGTCATATCTAAGTTTGACTCATTTAAGAAGATAAAGGAGTAGGGCAGTGGTGGTGCACGCCTTTAATCCCAGCACTTGGGAGACAGAGGCAGGTGGATTTCTGAGTTCGAGGCCAGCCTGGTCTACAGAGTGAGTTCCAGGACAACCAGGCTACACAGAAAAACCCTGTCTCAAAAAAAACAAAAAACAAAAACAAAAACAAAACAAAACAAAACAAAAAACAAAAACAAAGAAGAAGAAGAAGAAGAAGGAGAAGAAGAAGAAGAAGAAGAAGAAGGAGGAGAAGAAGAAGAAGAAGAAGAAGAAGAAGAAGAAGAAGAAGAAGAAGAAGAAGAAGAAGAAGAAGAAGAAGAAGAAGAAGAAGAAGAAAAGAAAAAGATACAGGAACCACTTAAAATCATTTCCTTTTGGCTACATATAAACTTGAGACATGAATTAAGGTATTATTTTGTCAGTGCAAGGCAAGACTAAGAAGACTACAACCTGAAATGATGTGCTTCACATTAAGCAGGAGAGCATGATAGGATATAAAAATAGCATACAAATGCATACAATATCCACCAAATAACACTCAGGATTTGCATTTACACTGTGGCACTGTCCCCAAAGGAAACAAAAAATCATGTTATAGGATAATTTCCACCCAACTGCTATCATACAGCCATAACTAGAAGTACTCAATGATATTAATTAATACAGAGTAGCCAACCTTCCAAGTTATGACTAATGTTTAGTAACTTACTAATATTTTTATTTAGTACTAAAGAGTAAATTTCTTATAATGTCAAAATATTCTATCAACAAAAACAACTGCATATATCATTTCTCCATGAATGTATATACCCTTCTCTTTGTCCTCTATTAAATGCCTTTAATTTACATTTTGAGTATTGTATTATATATGCATTTAACACTAAAATTTTTAAATTCCTTGTTTTCTTTAAACATCTAAAAAATTGTAAAACTTGCTTGTCTGATTCTTTTATAAATCACAATCTAGAGTTGTTCATAAGCAAAGAAAACTAATTCAGTTCATTTAAAATTAATAAAATCCTTTCTTGATAATGTTACCATTTTAAACAATAAAATTTTCCGCATGTCAAAGAAGGTGTCTCAGAAAGCACACACCAAATGAGCCTAAAAAGAGAATTGGTAGGAACCCAGGGGATGACAGAACGTCATTTGCATACACTGTGATGATCTTACTTTTGGTATTTTCTATATTTCATAATAAATTCTAAAAGAATAAAGATCAACCATGAAGATCGACAACGAAAACATCTCAAAGGTACAGACAAAATAAAAATCAGTCTGTTTCCAATCCCCATATTGAAAAATACATGCTTCAAACTAGTTGTAAAGATTTCATGATATGTTTTATAAATTTCTAAATCTCTGTAATGTCACAAAATATACAAAATAGTGTACTCTAAGAAAGACATAAACAGATGAAATGAAAATAAAATTCATAATAGATTTTTCTGCCCTCCTTTATTTACTTCTTCAATATAAGCAAGGTTAATTGATATCTGCAGAACATGAAATATTAAAAAAAATTCTGAACTTTGAAGCTGCATGAAGCATTGAACATATTGTCAACATTTGGAAAATAGATTCCGTGGGGAAATCTCCACATTCCCAGATGGTTAAACATGTGTCTGTGCTCACCAGGAGATTCTTAGACATATTAAGGATCCAAAATATTATTGTTGAAAGCAGACTTTATAATATATCAAATAAATATCTCTAGTTGTGTAAATATGTTTAATGTAATAAAAAATTTGTATACCTACATAATGGATTCATTTAGAGTGATGGTGTGAATTAGATTAGACATTTTATTTATTATTTATTCATTTTTATTTGTTTTTGCTAGCAAGATGTTATATATGCCTTACGAGCCTGCAATTTTCAGGTCGAATCAAGAAGGAAACATTGGATCATTTGAGCACTAAAACCCAAACACCGGTCCTCAGGAAGAAAAGAAATTGCTCTTAACCACCAAGTGTTCTTGCTAGTTGGCCCTAAAAGGAATCATTTTAAAGTAAAGTTTGTGAATATACACTATATGGATTTCACCTTCTGTGTTATGGACCATCCAACACATTAAATGAATCACCACAATTGATGTAATTACATGTTCTTACAAAGAATAATATTATCATGTAGAGAGAAAAGCTAAATAACTTACCTTCATATCCAATGACAGTTTTATTCTAAACCGAGTTAGCAAAATTTTAATGGCAGATATATAGATAGGCTTTTTGTATGGCATTTGTTTGTTGTAGCATCACATAATAAAATAAAACCTTCCTTTCTTCCCCATTCCATTCTCTACTATTCAGATACCTGGCATATCTTGTTTCTTTTTCACTCTGCCCACATTTAAAATAGTATCTACCAAACAAAACTACAATACATTAGTCATGTAGTGATATATTTTTCTTACTTCTGTTTAGTTTTGCTTACTTTCAGACAGGATCACATAATGCAGCCCAGTAAACCGATAAGCTCAATATGTAGCCATCATGTCTACCTCCTGAATTATTCTCTAATGTTTGGCAACTTGGTTGTAACAATTCATCCATGATAGAAAAAGTTGCTCAAATGGGAGATAAAATATCCTGTCCTGAACGGAAACTCAATAAGCTCAGTATTTCACAAGAGAAACTCCCTGAATATAGGCACCTCCTCTCTAGACATAACTACTAAAGACTTCAGAGAGATTTCTTTAAGAAAAGCCTTGATGCCTAAAGCAGGCTGAGACATGTTCAGCCATCTGGAAGAGAGACTGCTCAAATATCATCTAGGAAGCAGCCACCAGCAACGACTTGATAACAATGCAGAGATCAGTCAAATCACCCGCAAGAGCTCTCTGAACAAGACTGTAAGCTTTTCACCTGCCTGCAAACTTCACTTCATAGTCCAAGGTCACAGCCTCACTGAGCTGTCACCTATGTGGAGATAGTATGTTGGTAACGGAGCTCCCTTTGAGTTATTTCTACAACTGTAATTAACTGCTCATCCACAATCCTATAATTAAAATTCATATACTGAGTATCATATTTGTGATATTTCTACTTTTATCTGTCTTGAGTTCATTGACTAGGGTGAGAAAACTATTTTTCTCATCTCTCCATGAGTAGGGTCATTCAACAAAAGTTGAGTAGAATCATGATCAACAGCCACAACACAATAAGTTTTGGAGAGTTAATGTTCTAAAGTAGTTTTATTAATAATTGTGAGAATACTTTATGGAATGTAATATTCCTACCGTGAAAAACCAAAGTAGTCATAGAAAATGGACTAAAAGTTCTATAAAAGTCATCTAATATGTTTAAATATTAACATCATACTATCTGCAAGTGGACAACATGCATTTTGAGTGAGAAATATTTTTAACCTTTTTTATTAAATTATTTTATTTATTTACATTCCAAATGTTGTCCCCCTTCCTGGTTTCCCTCCTAGCCTTCATCACCGTATCCTCCTCCCTTGACTCTGAGACGTTGCTCCCCACCGACCCACACACACACCTCCCTCACCCACCTATATACCTACCTCCCTCACCTATCCACCATACCCACCTCACCCTATCAGTGTTCCCTTTCCCTGAGGCATCAAGTCTCTATGAGATTAGATCCATCCTCTCCCAGTAAGGCCAGATAAGGCAGTCCTCTCCTACATATGTGCTGGGGGCCATGAACCAGCCCATGTATGCTTGTTGGTTGGTGGTTCAGTCTCTGAGAGCTCTGAGGGGTTCAGCTTAGTTGACATTGTTGGTCTTCCTATCAGTTTGTCATCCCCTTCAGCTACTTCAATTCTCCCCCTATACTTCCATTGGAGTTTCTGACCTCAGTCCAATGGTTGGCTGTAAGTATCTGCATCTATCTCAGTCAGCTATGGCATAGATCCTGAGAGAGCAGCCATGCTAGGCTACTGTCTGCAAGCACAACATGGTATAAGTAATAGTTTCAGGCATTGGTGCCTGCCCATGGAATTGATAGAAAATTGGACCGGTCACTGGATGGTCTTTTCTTTAGTCTCTGCTTCATTTTTTCCCTGAATTTCTTCTAGACAGAAATAATTCGGGGTCAAAAATTTTGAAGGTAGGTGAGTGGACCCATTCCTCCACTGGGGATCTGTCTACCTACTGGAAGTAATCTCTTAGGTTCTGCATCTCCTCTGTTGAGCACTTCAGCAAAGGTCATCTCCCTTGAGTCCTTGGAGCCTCTCAAATTCCAGACCTCTGGAAATTTCTAGAGGTTCCCCATCCCCAACCCCTACAGCTACATATTTCCATTCATTCTCCTGGCTCTCTGGGCTTCTCTCCTGTCTCCCGCCGTAGTTGAACCTGCTTCTTTTTTTGCCTCCCTCTCCCCTCTTCCATCCAGTTTCCTCCTTCCTTCTGTCTCACATAATTATATTATTTCCCCTTCTAAGTGGGACTGAAGCATCCTCACTTGGGTCTTCTTTCTTGTCAAATTTCATAGTCAGTGATTTATATTATGGGAATTCTGTCCTTTTTGGCTGGTATCCACTTGTCAGTGAGTACATACCATGCATGTCCTTTTGAGTCTGGGTTACTTCACTCAGGATATTTCCTAGTCCCATCAGTTTGCCTGGAAAATTCATGATGTCCTCTTTTGAAATAGCCGAATAGTATTCCATTGTGTAACTGACCATATTTTCTGTATCCATTCTTCACTTGAGAGTCATCTGGGTTGTTACTAGCTTCAGGCTATTACAAATAAGAATGCTATGAACATGGTGGAACACATGTCCTTGTGGTATGGTGGAGCATCTTTAGGGTATATGTATACCTGGGCCTTTGAAGGTAGAATTATTCCCACTTTTCTGAAGAATAGCCAGATTGATTTCTAGAGTGGTTGTACCAGTTTGCAAGCCCACCAGCAACTGAGGTGTGTTCTTTTTCCACATCCTTGACAGCATCTGCTGTCAACTGAATTTTTGATATAGGCATTCTGACTGGTGTAAGTTGGAATCTCAGGATGGTTTTAACTTGCATTTTTCTGATTACTAAGGATGCTGAACATTTCTTTCGGTGCTCTCAGCAGGTTTGGATTCCTCTGATGAGAATTCTTTTTTAGTACTATGCCCTACTTTTTAACTGGCATATTTGTTTTTGTTTTTGTTTTTCTTGGAGTCTAACTTCTTGACTTTGTATGTTTTGGATATTAGCCCTCTATAGGATGTAGTGTTAGTGAAGATCTTTTCACAGTCTGTAGGTTGCTATTTGTCTTATTGACAATGTCATTTGACTTATAGAAGCCTCTCAATTTCATGAGGTCTTATTTTTCAATTGTGGATATTGGAGCCTAAACCATTAGTATTCTGTTAAGGAAATTTTCCCCTGTGTGAATGTTTTCAGGGCTATCTCATATTTTCTGTTCTATTATATTTGATCCATCTGGTTTATGTACATCTCCTTGATCTTCTTGGACTTGATATTTGTACAAGGTAAGAAATATGGACCAGTTTGCATACATACAACATCTCTACATAGAGCAATTAGTCCAGCACCATTTTTTGAAGATGCTTTTCTTTCTCCACTGTACAGTTTTAGATTTATAAAAGTTTAAGTGTTCATAGGTGTGTGGGTTTATTTTTTGGTGTTCATTTCTATTGCATTGATCAACATGACTGTCTCTGTATCAATACCATGCAGTTGTTGCTCATTATTGCTTCGCAATAGAGCTTGAAGTCAGGGATATTGATTCCCCCAGAAGTTCTTTTACTGCTGAGAATTGTTTTGGCTATCCTAGCTTTTGCCCATATAAAGTTGAGAAATGTTCTTTCCATGTCTGTGAAAAATTGTCTTGGAATATTGATGGCAATCACATTGAGTCTGTAGATTGTTGTTGGTAAGATGGCCATTTTTGCTATGTTAATCCTACCAATCCAAGAGCATGGGAGATATTTCCATTTTCTGTGGTCTTTAATTTCTTCCTTCAAGGACTTGAAGTTCTTGGATCTTTCATTTGTGTGCATAGAGTTATACCAACATATTTTATATTATTTGTGACTATTTTGTATGGTGTTGTTTCCCTAATTTTTTTCTCAGCCTGTTTAGTGTTTGTTTAAAAGAGGGCTATTGATTTGTTTGAGTTCACTTTATCTCCATCCACATTGCTGAAACTGTTTATCAGCTGTAGGAGTTCTCTCATAGAATTTTTAGAGTAGATTATATATACTAACATGTCATCCATAAATAGTGATATATTGATTTATTCCTTTCCAGTTTCTATCCTCTTGATGTCTTTTGTTGTCTAATTGCTCTAGTAAGACATTTAAACACTATGTTAAATAGATTGAGAGATAATGAGCAGCCTTCTTTTGTCTCTGATTTTAGTGGGATTGACTCAATATTGTCTCCATTTAATTTGGGATTGGCTGTTGGTTTGATATATATACCTTTTATCATGTCTAGGTGTGTGCCCTGAATTTCAGGTCTTTCAAAATCTTTTAACATGAATGGATATTATATTTTGTCAAATGATTTTTCAGGATCTATTGAGATGATCATGTGATTTTTCCTTTTAGATTTTTTATATAGTGGATAACATTGATAGGCTTTTGTATATTGAATTATCCCTGAATCCCTGGACTGAAGCCTACATGACCTTGGTGAACAGTGGTTTTGATGTCTTCTTGGATTCAGTTTGCATAAATTTTATTGATTATTTTTGCCTTGATATTCAAAAATGAAATTGGTCTAAAATGGTCTTTGTGTACTATAAGTATCAGAGTAACTGTAACTTCATAGAATGAATTAGGTAGTATACATTGTGGTTCTCTTTTGTGGAATAGTTTGAGGAGTATTGGTATTAAGATCTTCTTTTCAAGTCTGGTAAAATTGTTCACTAAAACCACCTGGATTTGGGCTTTCTTTGGTTGGTAAGTTTTAATACTCCTTCTATTTTCTTATGGGTTATGGGACTTTTTAAATAGTTTATCTGATGTTGATTTAACTTGTTTATTTATGTAGTATCTGTATAGAAAATTGTCCATTTCATTGATATTTTCCAGTTTTTCTATGAACAGGATTTTGTAGTAAGATTTTATTCTTTAAAATTTCTTAAGTGTCTGTTGTTATTTCTCTCCTTTCATTTCTCATTTTGTTAATTTGAATACTGTCTCTGTACCCTTTAGTTAGTTTTTCTAAGGGCTTATCTATTCTGTTGGTTTATTAAAGAACCACTTCTTGGTTTTGTTGATTTTTTGTATAGTTACCTTTTTTCTAATTGGTTGATTTTAGCTCTGAGTGTGTCTATTTCCTGCTGTCTACTCCTCTTGTGTTTGTTTGCTTCTTTTATTGTTCTAGAGATTTCAGGTTTGCTCTTAACTTGCCAATATAGGTTCTTTCACACTTCTTCATGAAGGCACTTATTGCGAGCTTCTGTTTTGTTGTTTTTGTTGTTACTGATCTCCAGACTTAGTCCCTGTTGCTCTGATAGAATACATTGGATTATTTCAATCTTCTTTTGTATCTGTTAAGCTTGTTTTATGTCCAATTATATGGAATATTTTGGAGAAAGTTTCAGTAGGTGGTGAGAAGAAGGTATATTCTTTTGTTTTGGGGTGAAATGTTCTGTATATATCTGATAAATCCGTTTGTTTCATCTCTTCTGTTTTATTTTCCCCACTGTGCTTCTGTTTAGTTTTGGTTTCAATGAGTTGTCCATTGGTGAGAGCTGGATGTTGAATCTTCTCTACTATAATGTGAGTTTCAGTGTGTGTTTTGAATTTTAGTACAGTTTCTTTTACAAATGTGAGCGTCCTTCCATTTGGGGCATCGATGTTCAGAACTTAGACATCATCTGGGTGGCTTTTTCCTTTGATGGATATGAAGTGTCTTTCCCCATCTCTTTTGATCATTTTGTTGAAAGTCTACTTTATTGGACATACTAGACTGGTGACTCCAGATTGTTTCTTGATACCATTTGTTTGGAAAACTGAAGCAGTATCTGTTTTTGTATCTTAGATTTGTTTGTTTTATTCAGCAACATGATGGTTCTTGTCTTTTAGTCTGTGTCTTTTTTCAGGAGTTGAGTCAGTTGATGTTGAGAGACATTAAAGATCAATGATTGTTCGTTCCTTTTATTTTTGTTATTGGAGGTGGTGTTATGTTTGTGTGATTCTCTTCTTTTGGGTTTGTTGTGAAGTGATTAATTTCTTGTGTTTCCTTGGGTGTAGTTACCCTCTTCTTGTTGGAGTTTTATTTCTTGTATCTTCTGTAAGGTTGGATCATTAAGATATTGTTTAAATTTGGTTTTGTCATGCAACATTTGATTTTCTCTATCTATGAGGATTGAGTGATTGACATTTTTGTTGGGTATAGTAGCCTGGCTTCATATCTGTGGTCTTTTAGGGTCTGTATAACATCTGTCCAAGATCTCCTAGCTTTTACCATCTCCTTGAGAAGGCTGGGGTAATTCAGATAGGTCTGATTTTATATGTTACTTGGTATTTTTCCCTTACAACTTTTAATATTCTTTATTTGTTCTGTATATTTAGTGTTCTATTATTGTATGGGAGGAGGATTTTGTTTTCTAGTCCAGTCTTCTTATATGTTTATGGCCATCTCTTTCTTTAGGTTAAGAAAGTTTTCTTTTATGATTTTTTGAAGATGTTTTCTGGCCCTTTGAACAAGGAATCTTTATCCTCTTATATTCCTATTATTCTTTGGCTTGGTCTTTTCTTTGTGTCCCAATTTCCCTGGATGTTTTGGTTAGGAACACTTCACCCTTTGAATTTTCTTTGACTGATGTGTTGATATCTTTTATGGTACCTTCTATGCCTGAGATTCACTCTTCCATTTCCAGCCTGTTGGTGAAATGTGCATCTGTAGCTCCCGACCTCTTTCTTAAGTTGTCCATCTCTAAGGTTGCCACCATCTGTGATTTCTTTATTGTTTCTATTTCCATTTTTAGGTCTTGGACTGTTTTGTTCAATTCCTTGACCTGTTTGATTCTATTTTATTGTATTTTTAAAGGGTTTATTTATTTCCTCTTTAAGGGCTTCTACCTGTTTGTCTGTGCTTTCTTGCTTTACTAAATTATTTATATATTCCTTAAAGGCTTATATCATCTTCAGGAGATGGGATTTTAGATCAGAATTTTGCTCTTCAGGTGTGTTAGGGTATCCAAAGCTGGCTATGGGAAGAGAACTGGCTTCTGATAATGTCAAATTACAATTGTTTTTGTTGCTTATGTTCTTGCTCTTGCTTTTTGCCATCCGTTTATCTCTGGTTTTAACTGGCCTGGATGTTTCCGACTGGAGCAAGTTTACTTGGAGGCAGGTAGAGCTGTGTGACCTGTGTTAGAGCAGGTCTTCTGGAATGCGGCTGGTGGTGTCTCCAGTTAGGGTAGGGCTTTTGTATCCCTGATTAGAGCAGGTCTTTTGTGTTCCTGTGTCCTTGTGTCCCTAATGAGGGGCAGACCTCCCCAAGAGACAGGCTGGCTTTGGGCGGCATGTGCAGGCAAGTTAATGTGTCTTTCTGGTTGTAGAAAACCTTCTGGACAGCAGGAAGTCTACGGGTTTGGTGGGCTGTTAGACAGGCATGCTAGTCTCCCACATGCTGGAAAGGTCATGCAGAACAGAATGGGAATGAAGGCTCTACAAAATAAGGTAGATCCCACATCAGCTGGACTCTGCATGGAAGGAAGTCACCACTGGAGTGGATATTGTGGCAGGGGTCACACCTGTGTTCCTTTTTATGGCAGACTGCCTTGGGAGATAGGTCGATGATATGGTCCTGAGGGCAGAGAATGAAGGAATTTATTGATGTACACCAGGCTTCAGGCAAAGTAACTGAGAATTACTTCTCATTGTTTGAAAGAGGGAAGAGAACACTCATGAGAAATCAGTAGGCGGAGACAGCTGAACCAGTTTTAGCTTTACGCTTAGTAGTAACACATACGCTCAGCTGCATTTGACTATTAACAAGATTCAGTCAACAAGAAGTGTATATGACTATTTGTCTATCCGATTATCTTTAAAAAACATTTTCATTTAAAAACACACATTTTCTAGAGCTTAAGTACAAAAATTCATGTATTCACTTTCACATAATGACTAAAAATTTACACTATGTGTCCTGAATATCCTTGAGAAATCATTGTGGGTGACAAACAGGACTCTATTTGGGCTACAAATACATAGACATTTCTTAAAGTTATCTAGGGTATATGCTCAGAATTATGAATGAATGTGTCCTAGGTAGGTATTATATACAGCCAATAATGGATGCTTTGGTACAGAATTGTAAGCCCACTTCCTCCAGAGGCTACAAGAATAAACCTACTGGCGATGGTTGTGTGCTACTACTGATTGTAATTACATATTTCTTTGATTATATATTTATAAGAATCCATAATATCATATTAATATTAAAACTAAGCTTTCTATTTCATTGGAAAATGATGTTACACCTTAATATTTTATAATAAATTCTGTATTATGTAGGGTAAACAAAATTCACATTCTACTATCAGATGTTCAGTAACAGACTTTAATCATAGTAATAGATTACAGGAAGTTAGAGACCATCTGAAATCGTTCAGTGTCTATGACTCCATATTCCATAGTGGAGCAAAGCAGAAATTCCCCTTCCCTGCCCTTCTGCAAACACACTTAAAGGTATTGTTGATACTCAGGGTAAAAGATCAGCTCTATTAACTGAAAATAGATATCTTTCAAAATGATACTCTAAAGAACAGGATTTTCTTATGCATATTTTCCCTATACTCAGATCTAGATATATAATTATATTTACTGGTCTTTGTATATAAATCTAATCTACATTTGATGGGGTTTATTTTATATGAACTAGTGAAATGTTTAGAACTAATTTTGCATGGATATGTAATAATCACAAATTTAAGAAAAAATACAATGACATAAAAATAACCTTTTTGATTGCCATGTTAAAGTTTTCATTTTACAACTTGTAGTTTATAACAAATGCTGTTATGACTATGTTATGCTGTATTCATTCTTACATATGTACACATGTGTGTTCTTTCTGTAAACATTTTTGTGTATATATACATATGCATTTATAGTGTACTTAAATTTGATTTATGTAGAGTTAGAATTTATTCACATAGTTAGACTATATATAGTATATTACACACAATTTAAAAAATGAACATACATATGCAATTCTCATCTTAATTTGGCAATGATAATTTCTGCAGTGATTAACATCATGTGGATAATTATCTTTTCAATATGGCTATGTTCTGAAGAAAATGTATGAAACAATCTGGCACTTTCTGATCTTTGTGCATACTCTTCTTATAGATAAAAGATGAAGATGAAAGGAAATTGTGCACCAGCATTCTAGCTCAGAGTGTTGTTACTGTTTCTGATCTTGACTATTTGCATATCAGGGGGAAATAGACATATTTAGGCAAATAAAGCAGAACTTTATTCTTTGCAGATTGCAGTCACTATAAAGTATGACTTGGTTATTTTCTTGTATGGTCACATCAGCATGTTAATGTCTTCTTATACTTTGATTTTTTATTTTGTAGTATATAGAGGGACTTATCAGAAGCTTCCACTTAAGAAATACAATTGCAAGCCGGGCAGTGGTGGTGCAAGCCTTTAATCCCAGCACTAGGGAGGCAGGGGCAGGCAGATTTCTGAGTTCGAGGCCAGCCTGCTCTACAGGCTGAGTTCCAGGACAGCCAGGAGTACATAGAGAAACCCTGATTCGAAAAAACAAAAACAAAACACAACAACAACAACAAAAGAAATACAATTGCGTTACTATTCAAATAGTAGATTATTGAGATATTTTTAGGTTGGATTGTTTTACTAATGCTTTATTTCATTTGGGGCAATATTTAAGACATATGTACAAGTCTACATCATAGATTAAATTTTCTAAGATTTTTTTTAAAATTCTAGTCTCTGCTACACACACCCACACGCCCACACCCACACCCCCAACACACACACACACACACACACACACATATATATATATGTATATGTATATACTCAAATGATTAACTAAAATGATTGATTCTGGCAAATAGGCACTTTAAATATCCAGTACCTAGAGTCACTGGCTACAGTTCTGGAAAATTTTGCAGTATTCATTTTTCTTTTTAAATTAGATATTTTCTTTATTTATATGTCATACCATATCTCCTTTCCCAGTTTCCCCTCCAAAAAAACCCCCCCAAAACAAAAAACAAACAAACAAAAAAAAAAACAACAAGAACAAACCCCTGTACCCTCCCCCTGCTCAGCACCCCACCCTCTCCAGCTTACTGGCCCTGGCATTCCCCTACACTGGGGCATAGAACCTTCACAGGGCCAAGGGCCTCTCCTCCCATTGATGACTGACTTGGCCATCCTCTACAATACATATGCTGCGGGAGCAACTAGTCCCACCATGTGTACTCTTTGGTTGGTGGTTTAGTCCCTGGGATCTCTGAGGGTACTGGTTAGTCAATATTGTTGTTCGTCCTAAGGGGCTGCAAACCCTTCAGCTCCTTGGGTCCTTTCTCTAGGTCCTTCATTGGGGACCCTGTGCTCAGTTCAATGGATGACTGTGAGCCTCTACCTCTGTATTAGTCAGGTATTGTCAGAGTCTCTCAGGAGATAGCTCTATTAGGCTGGCACGTTCTTCCTTCAGTCTCTGTTCCATAGTTAGTCTCTGCAACTCCTTCCATTGGTATTTTGTTCCCCATTTTAAGAAGGAATGAAATGTCCACATTTTGGTATTTCTTCTTCTTGAGTTTCTTGTGGTTTGTGAATTGTACTTCATGTATTTCGATCTTCTGGACTAATATCCACTTATCAGAGAGTACATACCATGTGTGTTCTTGTGTGATTGGGTTACCTCACTCAGGATGATATTCTCCAGATCCAGCCATTTCCCTAAGAATCTCATAAATTCATTTTTTTAATAGCTGAGTAGTGTTCCATTGTGTAGATATACCACAATTTCTGTATCTATTCCTTTATTGAGGGACATAGGGTTGTTTCCAGTTTCTGGCGACTATAAATAAGACTGCTATGAACATGGTGGAGCATGTGTCCTTATTACGTGTTGGAGCATCTTCTGGGTATATGTCCAGGAGTGGTATAGCTGGGTCCTCTGGTAGTACTATGTCCAAATTCCAGAGGAACTGCCAAACTGATTTCCAGAGTGGTTGTACCAGTTTGCAATCCCACCAGCAATGAAGGAGTGTTCCTCTTTCTCCACAACCTCTCCAGCATCTGCTGTCACCTGAGTTTTTTATCCTAGCCATTCTGACTGGTGTGAGGTGGAATCTCAGGGTTGTTTTTATTTGCATTTCCCTGATGACTAAGGATGTATTCATTTTTATGCCAACACTATAAGCATAATTGTTCTATTGAATTTTGTATATATAAGAGACTTGTACTAGTTAGAGTGTCAATAAATCTTAGATATTTGTAATGAATAATTTATAATATAACATATACTCTACCATCCCTGCTTTAATACAAAAATTTATAGTCTGAACTTATGACTGCATTCTTTGCTTAAATGATAATTCTTGTTTAATTTGGTTAATAGATTTATGCCTTCATTTATTTTTATTTTAGAGTAATCTTTTAGGTAAGAAAAATTTTGTGTTATTTTTTAATTAGCAAATAATATTGAGTTGTATAAATTTTAACATTTAATGAGCACAAATTTGATATTCAAAAGTCTTATTTAAACATTAAATATGTAGAACATACTCATAAAATCTAAATAGGGGAAATTTTACTACTTTACATAGATAAATGCTTGTTTATATTCAATTATTAAACAAATATTTATGTAGTGCTTTCATGTAAATAATTTTCTTCTGTAAGCTCATTTATAACTCTCCCCTATTGTTATAGGGCAATTCCACTACAAGTCATTTTATTGATATTTTCCTCATCAGAAAAGAAATATTTGGTTTTTCTCTAGGCCTGAGTCCTATTTCAGCTCAGGGTCTTAGGCATCCAATCAATGTCACACATGGGTTCTATAGGAAAATAAGTTGCATGATATCCCACAATGTATGTACTACTATTTCACCACCGTATGACACATGAAGGGTATCATTTTAAGTTGGAGAATTTATGTTGACAATGATCATTTTCCTCTGGTCACATACAAAATATACCATAAATACTAGTCAAAAGATGTGAGGCCACCCACTTTCCATATTCAATGAGATATATAAAATTGTTTATTCCATGACAAATTTTTTGAGCAGTTCTTGTCATTTTGTGGAGAGAAACCCATAACCTTGGCAAGTATATGACTTTTTGGGGGTTTTGATGGGTTCTCTTATGGTCAGCAATGTAATAAGATGTAACACATTTGTGGCATGGAAGCTTCACTTGATGTCAAAATATGTTTATTTATGTCCTTGTCTCTCCTATTATTTGGTGATTCAATTTAGATTTCTTTGGTATATGTATACATGTTAAGAAAATTCTACATTAATTAGTTTCCATATGATCTCTCAAATGAAGGTTGTTCCTTCTCATATTTTGTCTATTTTTTCTTCCCATTCTTTATTCTGTTTCACTCTGCTACCTGACTTTTCACAACTATATAATTTATTTACCCTTCTGGCCAGTAACTTCTCCAATGTCTAAACTCTATAGTTGTATAGATTATAGACTGCTTAGAGGAGACCTAAAATCTAGCATATTTGTCTTTGGGGTATTTCTTACTTCACTGAGGATGAGGATATTTTTTAGCTATATCCATTTTCCTGTGATTTTTATGATTTCTAAAACAACAGTTGAGTAATATTCCATTGTGTAAACTAACCACATTTTCTTTTCCATTGATCCACTGACAGAATTCTGATATATTTTCTAATGTTTAGCTATTATGACAAGAATGATGATGATAATTGAGTAGCAAATGTCTTTTGTTGAACATCCTTAGTCACTAGGGAAACGCAAATCAAAACAACCCTGAGATTCTACACCAGTAAGTGAAACTGTCCTTCACTTTCACGAACCCAGGTTCTCTCTCAGTCAAAGGCAGAAAAAGGACCTGAAACACAGAGTTCGAGAACAAAAGGACATGAAGACAAGTTGAGTCCCAATCAAGACTTCCAACTTTACTTTTGGGGTTCAGTATTTATAAGTACACAGAAAAGGGAAACTTGATCTCTAGGTTACAATGACATTTGCATAACATAAACAATGCGGGAGGAGTCAGAAAAGAGTCAGAAATGAGTCAAGGGGAAATCAAGGGGAAGCCCAGCTGCTGGGCGTGCCTGCTCTCACTCACTCTCGAGGGTGGAGGGTGGCGGCTCAGGGTGTCCCATAGGTCTAGGCACAGGGAGAGGTTGGAAGCGTGGCCCATGGTAGGGGGGGGCGGAGATCAACAGCAGATGTCCTCAGGTGGTCAGTTTGTTTTCATTCAACAATGTCCTCCGCCTGCGGAAGTGTCAGCCACCAGGCCTACCTTCCTGCAGAATCCTGGAAGGCTGAACTCGGTGTAGTGGGCCTTTGGTTTATGCACAGTATTGAGCTGACAGTCTCAGGTTGTAAGCTCTGATATCATGGAGTAGAGGCAGGAGGAAGGGACCCAACAAGTAAGAATGGCTAAGATCAACAACTCAGGTGACAGCAGATGCTAGTGAGGATGTGGAGAAAGAGGAACACGCATCCACTGCTGTTGGGATTGCAAGATGGTACAACCACTCTGGAAATCAGTCTTGCGGTTCCTCAGAAAATTGGAAATAGTTCGACCTGAGGACACAGCTATACCACTCCTGAGCATATACCCAAAGGATGCTCTAACACATAACAAGGACGCATGTTCCACTTTGTTCATATCACCCTTATTTATAATAGCCATAAGCTGGGAAGAATCCAGATGACCCTCAACAGAGGAATGGATACAGAAAATGTGGTACATCTACACAATGGAGTACTGCTCGGTTATTAAAAACAATGTCTTCATGAAATTCACACACAGGCAAATGGATGGAACTTAAAAATGTCATCCTAAGAGAGGTAAGCCAATCACAGAAGAACACACATGGTATTCACTCAATGATAACTGAATATCACCCAAAAAGATGCTTGGAATACCCAAGATACAACTCACAGACTATTTGAAACCCAAGAAGAAAGAAGGTCACACAAAAGTGTGGGTACTACAGTCATACTTAGAAGCAGGAAGAAAATAATCTCTAGGAAGTAGAGGGAGAGAGGGATCTGGGAGGGGGAGAAGAGGGGATAGAAAAAAGACTGGCCAGTTCTGAGATGGAGGGCATGGTGGAGAAATACAGAGGGTCAGGGATGTGAAAGTTGGTGTGTTAGCAGTGAGTGAGGGGGAACTGGGTGTAGCCACTAGAAAGTCATAGATGCCAAGAACCCAAGAGGTTCCCAGGACCCAACAGAGAGGACATTAGCCAAAATACCTAACAAAGGGGAGAGAGAACCTGTAGAGACTATATCCAGTGTACAGGCATAGCCCCCAGTGGAGGGATGGGACTACCCAGCCACCTCAAAAATATTAATCCAGAATACCTCCTGTCAAAAAGATATGCAGCAAGGAAGAGTGAAGCAGAGACTGAAGGAAAGGCCATCCAGAGACAACCCCACCTAGGGATTCGTCCCATCTGCAGATACCAAACCCAAACACTATTGCTGATTCCAAGTACTTAATAAGAGTAGCCTGGTACAACTATTCCCTGAGAGGCTCCATTAGAGGCTGTCCAATACAGATGCAGATGCTTTCAGCCAAACATTGGCCTGAACACGGGGACCCAAATGGAGAAGTTAGGGCAAGGACTGTAGGAGCTGAAGGATGTTTGCAACCCATAGGAAAAACAACAGTATCAACCAACCAGAGCTCCTAACACCCCCAGGGACTAAACCACCAATCAAAGAGGTGGGGGTACCCATGGCTCCTGATGGATGTGTAGCACAGGATTGCCTTCTCGGGCATCACTGGGAGGGGAACCCCTTGGTCCCGTAGAGGCTTGATAACCCAGTGTAGAGGAGTGCTTAGGCACTGAGATGGGGGTAGGTGAGTGGGTGGGTGGAGGAGCACACATAGAGACAGGGGTAGGGGGAAAGGATGGGAGCTTGTGTAGGGGAAACTGGGAAGGGAAATAACATCTGAAATGTAAGTAAATAAAATAGCCAATAAAAAAATGAAAAAAAAATGTAGAACCAGAATTGCTCCTGTCTAAAGGAAATACAGGGAAAGATTGTGGAGCAGAGACTGAAGGCAAGGACATCTAGACTGTCCCACCTGGGAATCCATCCCACATGCAGACACCAAATCCTGACAATATTGCAGATGCTAAAAAGTGCTTGCTGACAGGTGTCTGATACGACTGTCTCCTGAGAGGCTCTCCCAGATCCTGACCAATACAGATGTGGATGCTCGCAGCCAACCATTAGACTAAGCACAGGCACCCCGATGGAGGAGTTAGGGAAAGGACTGAAGGAGCTGAAGAATTCTTATCTGGCATCAATGGGAAGGGAGGTCCTTGATCCTGTGAAGGCTTCATGCCCTAGTGTAGAGAAATGCTAGGGTGAGGGAGAAGATGGTATGGGGTTGTAAGAACACTGTCATAGAAGCAGAGTAAGGGGAAATGGGATGGGGGTTTGCAGAAGGAATACCAGGAAAGGGGACACGATTTGAAATGTAAATAAATAATATATCCAATTAAAAATGAAGAATTAGAAGAAAAAAACTAGAATGTGTAGTCCATTGATTGTATGGCCATGATTGGTATAGTTTGATCTCATAGTTCTTTTTTCCAGATTCCTGAGAAATAGCCACTGTGATTTCCAGAGTGGCTCTGCCAGTATACACTTCAACAAGCAACACAAGTGGGCTATATTTTGCCCATAGTCTCACCATTATGAGGAGATGTCATTTGTCATCTGTCTTGTTGATCTTGGCCACTCTGAATGGGGTAAAAAAAAATACCAAAATAGCTTTAATATACTTTCCTCTAATGACTAAAGATATTGAACATTAAGTGATTTCCACTCATTTGTGTCTCAGTGTCTCAGTGTGTAGGTTACTACTCTGCTTTTATATGTTATATTGGAAAGATATTTCCTGATTGTAAACTACTTATTATGTATTGTAGATATTTTCCACAATGTATTATTCTTTTACTCTTTTTTATTGACATTTTAATACGATTTAATTCATCACTTTCATTCATTCATGTGTGGTAAGTGACAGCTTAGTTTTCAGTTTATAAAATTCACCTGGCAATTATATCCCTAAGTTAATAGATACCTGAAAATTTGGATTGAATATATTCATTCATCAGCTTTTTCATAATTTTTCTGTATGGTGTTGATTTGATGATTTGCTGTGAGTTGCTCTTAAGTTACATAACTACATTCATAACCATGTTTGCCTGAATAATTTCACTGTTTAAATACTGTTCTCTCTCTCTCACTCTCTCTCTATATATATCTATATCTGTCTATCTATATATCTGTAGCTCATGCATACTTATAGACTCATATGTTCACTTGTAAATATTTAAAAATATATACATATATATGTGCTTATATACATGTCATAGTAATATGCATTTTCAAATACTATGAAAACTTACTCACATAAAAATGCAAATACTACAAGTTTATACATACATGCATGCATTTTATCTTAATTTAAAGCAACTAATAAATTATTGATGCTTGACATTGTTTTTATCTTAGAAACATTTTCAAAGGTCTATTTATACTCATTTATATTCCTGAAATGATGATAGAGAAACTGCTTTTGTAGGAGTCTTCTTATTCCCTACTTCCTTATTTCTGTTGAAATGGCTAGAGAAGCTCATGTTTCAAGTGTCAGACAATTCTTTTCTAAAATAGCATCTGTTCTGGGGTAGGATATTATTGGTATATGATGCAGAAGTCAAAAAACATTCTTAGAAAGGAAATCTGGTAAAATTGAGTAAAGTTGAGTTATTAAGGTAATTTATATAAAAAAATTAATATAATACTTTTGATCTTCACTGGAAAGTGAAGTGTACTTTAAATAATTTTAAATAAATAAGAGATTCCATATGTGTTAAAGAAACCTTTTAAAGTAGAACTTTATGCATAGAAATAGATACCTTCCAATAATGAACTATTGTTACCCAAATGCTTACTAAATATTGACCAGCCCTATTTATCGTCATTCTGACTTTGATATTAATTAGAAAGGTGGTATTTGCAGTGAAACCAGACATTTATTTAAAGTAGAATTGATTAGTAAATGCAAAAAGGAACTGTGGAAAGATCATAAAAAGGAATATTGCTTGAGTTTTGGGAAGACAGTTTTCTTCCTCATTCCTCACACATCGCTGCATTCAAGTGTCTGCCTGGTCTCTGGAAATAGCTATATGGCTTCTATGTCAGGTGTAAAATGTAAGATGAAGTGATAGCTAGTGGTCCATCCTGTGTTTCATGGTAGATTGTTTTAGGAATGTTTGCCTGTGTTATGCTTTGAATTCTGATAAAATGTTAGACCCTTGAAATTGTTAGAGGTATGCCTTAGAATATGTTGTTCTTACAACTTCTCATGTAGATCTAGGGGCCCGGCCAGGATGAAAGTTCTGAAGCCAGGGCTGCAGAGATGAGCGAGGTGGCAGTGAGTCCCTATGCCATGGATTCTGAACTGGTTTATAATATCTAGCATGGATTCCTTTTGACAGGCCTCAAATCTGATAGAGCATGCTTGATTGATCCCACAATCCTGCCACTAGGGGATCCTGCTGGGCCCTTTGAATTGCTGTCTTTTTACAACATGGACACCAGGTTGCTAAAATCTTGCTTTGAGACTCACAATGAATTCGGAGTGTATTTTGATTTTATGACAGATTTTCTAGTGGTTCCTTTTTGCCAGTTAATGTTCTGAAAGTTCCACCATGTGCAGTCCTTGGTTGGTAGCTGAGTCCCTGGAAGCTCTGAGGGTACTAGTTAGTTCAAATTGTTGTTCATCCTAAGGGGCTTCAAACCTTTCAGCTCCTTTGGTCCTTTCTCTAGCTCCTTCATTGGGGACCCTGTACTCAGTTCTATGGATGGCTGTGAGCCTCTACATCTGTGTTAGTCAGGTACTGTCAGAGCCTCTCAGGAGATAGGTATATCAGACTGGCTTGTCCTTCCTTCAGTCTCTGCTCCATAGTTAGTCTCCTCAACTCCTTCCATGGGTATTTGTTTCCCCTTTTAAGAAGGAATGAAGTGTCCACAGTTTGATCTTCCTTCTTCTTGAGTTTCTTGTGGTTTGTGGGTTGTTCTTCCTATATTCCGAACTTCTAGGCTAATAACCACTTGTAGCATGTGTATAGTAGAGGATTGCAAATTCAATCATCAATAGGAGGAGAGGACCTTGGCCTTGTGAAGGTTCTGTGCCCCAGTGTAGGGGAATGCCAGGGCCAATAAGTGGGAGAGGGTGGGGTGGCAGGCATGGGGAGTGGGGAGGCAACAGGGGTTTGTTCTTGTTTTTTGGTTTTGGTTTTTGTTTTTGTTTTTGTTTTTGTTTTGTTTTTTTGGGTTGTTTTTGTTTTTTTTTTTTCAGGGGAAACTGGGAAAGGAGAAATCATATGACATATAAATAAAGAAAATATCTAATAAAAAAAAACATGGAACAAAAAAAATGTCCTGAAAGTTACTATCACAGTGAATTCAGTTCTGTGGAGCCAAGAGAAAGTTATTTCACCCTTCTGGGAAGAATAGTTGTTTTGTTGTTGTTTGTTTTGTTTTGTTTTGTTTTGTTTTTTATCTGCTTCTTCAAGAATGCAGTGTAACATACAAACAAACATAGAAGCTCTTGAAAGTACCCAAAGGGAGTGTAGGACAGTACATCAAAGACCATTCTATGGGGCATTCAAGAGTTCCTGCTGCAAAATGGAAGAAAAATCAGATTGGACTAAAAATCTTAGAACACATGAAGTTGTGTTTGTTGATGAAAATGGTATTATAAAGATATTAAAAACAATAAATTCATGAAATTCTTAGGCAAATAGATGGATCTAGAAAATATCATCCTGAGTGAGGTAACCCATTCACAAAAGAACACACATGGTATGCACTCACTGATAAGTGGATATTAACCCAAAAACTCAGAATATCCAAGATACAATTCACAGAATACATGAAGCTCAAGAAGTAGGGTGGTTTGGTCCTTCTTAGAAGGAGTAAGAAAATACTCATGGGAGCAAATATGGAGACAATGTGTGGAGCAGAGACTGAAGGAAAGGGCATCCAGAGACTGCTGTGCCTGAGGACGCATCCAATATACAGTCACCAAACCCAAACACTATTATGGATGCAAAGAAGTGCATACTGACAGGAGCCTGATATAGCTGTCTCCTGAGAGGTTTTGCCTGAGCCTGACATATACAGAGGTGGATTCTCATAGCCAGCCATTGAACTGAACACAGGATCTCCAAAGTAGAAGTTAGAGAAAGAACTGAAGGAGCTGAGAGGGTTTGCAACCTCATAGGAAGAACAACAATATCAACCAGCCAGAGCTCCCAGGGTCCAAACCATCAACTAAGGAGTACACATGGAAGTACCTATGGATCCAGCCAAATATGTAGCAGAGGGTGGCCTTGTTGGGCATCAATGGGAGAAGAGGCCCTTGGTCCTGTCAAAGCTCAATGCTCAGTGTAGGAGAATGCAAGGCTAGAGAGGCAAGAGTAGGTGGGTGGGTGTACACATTCACAGAAGCAGGAGGAGGGAGGATGAGCTGGGGGGTCTCTAGGGGGAAAATCAAGAAAGTGGATAACAATTGAAATATAAATAAATAAACTACCTAATAAAAAAAAGGAATAAAAGAAAAATTCAGAGTTACTGTTGGCAGTTACCTACTGTGAGGAGAGCCTCAGCCTATTTAGACACAGAATCTGACTAAGTAAAGGCCTCCAGGTAAATGTGGGCAGTCCTCCGAATGTACAGCTGTGATCTGGGAAAGAGAAATTTCCAGGGGTTGAATGCTTCAGAGGGCCATTATTAGCGGAGAGGACAGTGCTGGGAATTTTCTTTGTAGTGAAATTACTGGAAGAAGGTTGTGGTCAAGGTTTCACAGATGGGGTGTATCACAGCTTTTCCAGTGTGAGAAAGACTGTGTCATGTTACATTGGACAAACTGGGACTTATAGAAGATGATGACAATGGATTGGAAAGTGATTTTGCAGGCCCAGGAGATACAATGCAGATGGAACCTCCCTATTTGGAAATAAACTCCAGAGTTTCTTTGAAGCTTGGAGAAAGTATAGAATCTGGACCAGTTATATTTTGGGAGGTTTTACCAGGAAAAGAAAATCCAGGATATTTTCTAGGTGTGGACATAGATAACCCTATTGGCAACTGGGATGGAGTACATCTTTGTAGTTTTGCAAGTGTTGAAAGTACAATACTCTTGAACATCAATGGCATCATCCCAGACAGAGAGACACTGGAAACAAGGCCTCCTAAACTTGTCTTTATGTCAAGAGATACATGACATGACAAAGGTGACAAAGGTTATCTAGTCATAATAAACTGAAGGTTAGAGGATCTACCTCAGAACCTGGAAGTAGAAACAGATCTGAATTATTTTATACCTTAAATGGGTCATCTGTTGACTCATAACAATCCAAGTCCAAATATCCCTGGTACATTGATGAAGTTGCAGAAGACTCTGCAATGTCACTTATAGAGATGTCTTCAGAGTTAGGACATTCATCACCTCCAACACAACCTCCTTCCATGAACTCCTGGTCTAGCAACAACGGATTTCACTCCTTACCATTTAGCCTGACAAAGATGCCCAATACTAATGGAAGCATGGCTCACGGGCCATTTTCTCAGTCAGTGCAGTAAAAGAGAACCCCCTGTTATATGGGGTTATCTGTTGGACTGGCCAGCCACCAGGGCTCAGTGACCTGCTAGCCGGACTTGATCTAGAAGATGAATGTGCAGGCTGTACAAATATGGAACTTTCATGGGCATCTGCTATTTCACCTGTGCCCTGAAGAAGGCACTGTTTGTGAAACTAAAGAGCTGCAGATAGGACTTGAACTTTGCATCCTTGCAGCCTGCTTCCAAACAAACTGAAACATATAACCCTTTACCATCTGGGGGCTACTTAAGTGAAGAAGTAGAAGAAAATACTCCACCTAAAATGGAAATGGAATGTTTAGAGATAATGTTTGGCAACCATTGTTAAAATAAGGTCAACAGGTCAAAAAGCTCAAGACTGTAACTTTTATCAAATTTTTTATGGAAAAAATGAGAAAGTTGGAGTACCAACAATTTAGCATTTATTAGAATGGTCTTTTATCAACAAGAACCTGTAATTTACAGAGGCACCATCATACTTGATTATCCAGATGCCTCAGTTTGGAAAAGACTATACATTTTAACATTCTTTTCCTTCTCTGGAAGAAAACATAACAGATTTACTTGAAGACTCTCACAGGCAGTGCCACATCTGTGGAGGACTTGCGATGTATGAGTCTAGAGAGTGCTGTGACTATCCGGACAGCTCAGTTGGGAAGATGAGGACTTCTGTAAGACCGGCAGCACTCAGGTTCACCTTCATCTCAGGACGTTAAGTCATACTTACCATACAGGATCACTTCCCAAAGACTTGCCTGACGAACTGAAGACATGGCTGAATTCCTTGTCAGAAGATGGGGTTATTTGCTGTTCTCTGCAAAGAAATGAGCCACTGTGTTACTTTTGTGAAATACAGGGAAGGATGACTCTGCCTTGCTCTTCTCTGATGGTATGGTGAATTCGAGATGGTGGTCAGAATGGCTTCAGCATTCCACAAGTGACGGTCTGCCCAGAAGTGGGAGAGTACTTGAAGATGTCTCTGGAGGACCAGCACTCTTCGGACTCCAGAAGGTTTCAAGGCTGTGCACGCAGACTTCTTAGCAATGCATACATGTGCATGTACCAGAGTTCAATGATGAGATTGTACAAACAATCAGATCATCTGAAGTAAGCAGAGACTGAACACAAACCTTAGTGCTGTGTCTTCCTACAGCTTGTAGTTGTGTTCAGTGCCCGTTGTAGGCAATGTGTGTGTCCTGTGATGATGGCCCTTCAGCCAAGGATTCCTGTGTTTCCAAACAAATTGCTTTTGTGTTCCTGAAGTATTTATTAAGAAGCATTTTTCACTCCAAGAAGTATGTTTGGGTTAATTTTTTAAAAGGTCTAAATGCAGTTATTAATATCTGAAACTTTAACTTAACTACATTGATGATACAATATTTCTGGAAACATACAATTTAAATGTGACATCTAAAACCTCTTTTAGTCCACTGAGGATGTAAATAAGTATTTCTTCTTAAGGACCAAGGATATGGATTCATTTCTCTTTTGTAGCTAGTGGATTGCCTTGAGAAAGATATAGTATGGTTTTATTAAGAGTCTACCTTTACTCCAGTTGTTTAAAGTGTGCTGAGTTAATTGTTAATTTTCCTATATAGTGCTGACTACCTCCATGTCTGTACTTTGCTGAGTTTCTATGTTCCCGCAGGAGTAGTCAGAACATGCTGAAATTCCTTTCATGTTGCTAGTTTTTACTTGTTCTGGTTTTGAGATCAATGATTGACTCTGTCATAGAAGGTCCATTTCTGATGTGTTTTTGGAGAATTAGGGTACAAAGCAAGCATCTTTGTCATAGTAGCAACTGTTACTGAGCAGACTTTCTGTAGGGGCTCCTAAGTATGGGATGAGATGCAGTGGTTCCTGAAATGACTGATAAGTAAATTATACAAATACACAGGCCAGAGAAAGTAAAGCTGGCTCAGAGACGGTACCAACATTTCCTTGCAAAAAGGTTTAGGTATTTAAAAGTGTCATCTCAAATAAATTATGTGGGAAGCCCTGCTGTGCTCTCGGAGATTCTCAAACCGAAACTACAAGTTGACAGCTAGTCTCTGCGCGCTGGGGGGTTGGAGCCCATGCAAATTGACTCAAGAACCAGATACCTGTTTCTTTCGAAGCCGTGATTCTTTGATCTTTCTTCCCCTTCCTGGATTCCTTTGTATCCATACTGAGCTTTGATGTCTTATTATCACCTAAATGCCAATTGCTTACCTGTGATGCCTTTGAGTATAAATCCTCTCCCGTCACTAAGTAAAGTGCACCTTGATGAGGAACGTCTCTTGGTGTGTGCCTCCTTTTCTCTGCTTTCCCCATACTGCAGGTCTCTCACATTCCCGGTTCGTGGAAACCCACGCTAGTAGGAAGCTGCGGGACGGCATCCTACAAAATTATCTTATTTTTAAAAAGAAAAGAGTCAAAGCTAGCTTTTGGGATGCATGTTCTAATGAAGAATCTACTTGGAATAAGGATTTACCTAATGAAATCTTCAGAGACATAGAGGGTGCTATGCATTTGTTACGCATTTTAATAGAATTTTGGAGCTAAAAGTCAAGTAATGAAATCCTTTGGACACAACTCAAGTCACATCAGTGATTTTTCTGTTTCTCCCCAAGGAACTCGATAGGACATGTGACTTGATATTGCCTTTTTCTATCCTAATTACCGCATCGAGTTGTTCTGATATGGAGTGGCTTTGGAGACATGTTCCATGATTATAGACATGCTGGCATTTGTTTTCAATATGTCAGCATTAGACACTAATTCTAGATTTTAAATTATTATCACTTTAAGGTAAATTACCTATATTTTAAAATTTCACACATTGTAAGAATACAATGACAGGAAATTTATGTTTGTTGAATATTGAGTAAATATCAAAATCTATATATTAAAACTGCTTTGGAATGTGACAACATTTTCCAGTGGTAGAGTACGTTTGTGAGCCTGTGTGTTGCTACTGCTGCTGCTGCTGCTGCTTCTGGGGCTGCACGATGCATTAGCTAAAAGGAGGCAATGTACAATCGTGAGATATTTTATTATAGGAATGAGAAAAGATGTTAACCATGACGATGTGGAGAGAAAGAAAGGAGAGGAGAAGAGAAGGAGAGAGAGAGGGCAAGAGAGGAAGAGAACAGGAGAGGAAGCAAGCAAGAAAGTAGGAGGCAAACTGCCCCGTTATATTGTGAGGTGGCTATCTGTCTGTGGGGCAGTGCAGACCTAGCTGTGGTCAGTTGATTGGGGGTAGGGTCTAGCTTGAATGCTTGAGCTTGGAGCATTGTCTAGGTGACAGAACACACATCTCCTGCAGAGGGCTGCAGTGTGTGGGGCGTGGGACTGAAAGATAAGCTAGGGTCCCAGGAGGTGTGGCCGAACTCTTTTTGTCCCTTGCAGGCAGAAATTATTGCCCACTGGAGCTCCTGGCTTACAGATCTGTTCACAACTGGGCCCAGGTTGCCTGAAGACCACTGCCCCACATAAGTTAATCATTAGTATCATTCTGAACAACATACATGGCCAGGTTTAAAATAGATTTTCAGTGATGAAACAGTGTGAACCTTATTTGATATAGGTGAAATTTCTGGGGCATATTATTGAACAAAGCAGTAAACTAAGTAAGTAACATATTTGAAGCCACACCTGCAGGCTGTCTAAAGTGAGCATTTTGGTTAAGAAACTAAATTTTAAATGCTGCTTGAAGAATATTTTATAAAACTATTTGTACTAAATATCCATTGTTTCTAAAAGTTTATGTTTTCATTTAGGATGCTTTGTTTCTACTATAAAACTTAAAACATTTTTTTGAATTTTATTAAATTAATTGTTGAACTGAATGAACTGATTGTTATTACCATACTTTTATAATGTAAAAATATAATAGTTCATTGGAAAGTAGTTCATATCCCAAAGGCAAGGAAATTTATTTTTTCTGTGTTATAATGGCTTCCTTAGCATACATGGTATCATGCATGCAGTGAACAAAGTTAATTTCCATCAGAAATCTTGATAATTTTGAGGATTTGAAGATGTAGCCATTATTTTGATGTTCCTTATTTCCTTTCCTCACTTCCAAATTGCACTAAGGCAAAATTTGTATGTGAAATTAAAGTCTTTAGATATCAGATACTAATCCAATGCTATCTACTCAGCCAGATGAGAAGAAACATCATCAGGTAATATTCTAGTTATTTTAGTGAGGCTGCGTAAATTCTTGACCCTAAAAATTATTAAAGATAATTTGAATAGGTTGTTAAATAAGTTTAAATCCTACATTTAAATAAAATTCCCATGATCTTTTTCTAATATAATCCATAAAATAAATCTCAGTAACACTGCCATGAACAACATGGAACATGGAGAAATAATTAATTTATGAAGCAAAATATGAGGCTTAATATATTTTCATTTGATAGAGGTAGTTTATGCTTTTAGATTTCTTATCTAAAGTATGTATTAAAACAAAGAAAGAAAACAGCAGCAATGAAAATCACCTTGTAGAATTAAAAACTTTAAAAGAATGATTCTGAAGACATATATAAGTTATGTCTAATATTATGCTACCAAAATGATAAGAAAAGAAATAATTCACACTCTGTATTATATAGTAACTTATTCTTACAGTAATTTATCTTTAAAAATCCTGGGAAAGGAGATATTGTGAATAAGAAAACATCTAATAAAAAAAGAACGTTAAAAAAAAGAACACATGGAGTTGAGAAGTGAAGGGGAAGGGGAGGGGAGGGGAGACTGGAGAGGAGGGAGTAAGAGTAGATATGATCAAAACACATTATGAACATTTACACATATCTCAGTAATAAAAATTAAAATCAAATATGGAAAAAATATTGTCTTAATCATTTTCAAAATATTCTAAAAAATCTTTCATTTTAAAAATTATCTATTAAAGGATGTCTTTACTGCTAAGCTGCCTCACTCAACCTATTGTGATAATTAAATTATTTTGAACTACATTGCTGACATAAATCTATAATTGACCTGGAGAAAACTTGGCATCATCCTCTGTTCATAAGTCCTTTGTGAATAAGTAAAAATAATAAATAAATAAATAAATAAATGAATATTCTTTGTACACTCAGATGAAAATATTTGTATACTTTAAAGTAAAAGGGAAAACAAAACTAAAAGCTAAATCCAAACTCCTTACAATCTCTGCTCATAGAAATGTATAATTATTTTTCATACTTGTTTATCCCATTACACAGTGGGAGATAGACACTAAGGTGAATACATATTCAATAAGTATTTATGCATGTGGGAATATCTTCAAAAGGTATAAAATATGCATATATTTCCAAGAGTATGAGAATGAGCATATTTACAAAGGGTATTTTTAATATTTAAAGTTTTCTACTGTCTATTTAGCCATATAAAAGCAGCAAAGAAAAAAATTTAACACTGGATTATTTTCCTAACAGAAATGTAATACAATGTGAAGATATCAGTTTTTAATCAAAAAGATCTCGATTAGACTTTTGTCTTGTTTATTTACATTATTAATTGTTTGGTGCCTTTATTACAAAGTTTGTTGTAAAGGACTTTCAGAGCTCCTCAGAGGTGACGTGCCCTTGTGTCTAGGGTGGGGATGCAGATTTCCTGGCTTGTACTGAAAAATGGCCCTAGCCAGGAGACCTGTATCTCATGTAACCCATAGCTCTTTCTTTCTGTAAGGCGAGGCCATGTTCATCTGGAGCTACTCGATTTTGAAGCCTAAAATGGTGAGAATGCAAGTGAGTTCAAGTCACTTATCCCTCTGGCACTTCTAAATGTGGAGATGAATTCAGACTCCAAGGCACAGCAGCAGTAACTCAACATCGCTGTGACCAAAAAAATTGAAATTGGTGGTAGTCAGAAAGTTCACATAAATTTTCTCCAAGTTCTTCTACTGAATACTTCTAGAAAATCCAAGCCCATCTAGTTGTGAACTAGAGAACAGTTTACTGGGAAGTATGTGATCTTATATAAAAGAGGACTCTACCTAGCCAAGTAGAAAATATCCAAAAAAAAAAAAAAAAAAAAAAAAAAAAAAAAAAAAAAGCGACAGCACCACAGAAGACATCCTCTGATGGCATTCACCACTCTTGATCACTTGGTTTTTTTGAATAAAATTGTAGGTAAGGGGTTCCACGTGAAACAGACTGGCAGTCACTTCTCAATTCTCCTTCAGACAAAGCCCAGGAATGCAAGGTTGAATATATGTATATAAGAAGTTTATGAGGAAAGATGTTAATTCCCAGATATTAAATTGTAAACAAAATAACTATGGTATCCTTCAAAGAAAAAGAAGGGGAATAGGAAGGAAGGGAGGGAGGGAAGGAGAGAGAAGAGATCAAAAAAGAAAGAGAGAAAGACAGAGACAGAGAGAGATGCTAAATATCTTCTGTTGCAGAGTATCTTAGTAAAAACTCCATAATGAATTTCCTTTTGTCTTTTCAAACAACCCCAGCGTTATTTCGCCCTCCTATCTTCCTCTTTTTCTCTAGGGACTTCTGTCCACAGTTAAAACTAACCCTTTATTTTCACATTTACCTTTTACACCACTTATTTTCTTCAATTGTCTTCTACAACTTGCCACCTCCGAGTCCACTTACATTATTGGTGTCTGTGGTTATTTCATGTTACTCATATATGAAGATATGGAACTAGTAACCAGAGATAAGAAAACTCATGTCGCTTTTGTCTCTCTCAATTTGAATCACTTCACTTAACATGCTATTTTCTGGTTTTTACTGGATATTTTATTTTCATTTCAAATATTATCTTCTTTCCAGATTCCTCCCCAGAAACCTAGACCATCCACCTCCTTTTGCTTCTATGAGGGTGCATCCACACCCATCCACCTAATTCCAATACAGTCGCCTATAATACATGATTTATTTTTTATACATCAATAGAATTCCACATTGCACGTATTCTATATTTTCATTACCTATTCATCAGTTGGAGGACATTTGGATTCCTTCTGTTTTCTAGCTCTCCTAGCTAGAACAGCAAAGCGCTTGGCTGCGTAAGCATCTGTGAGTGTTTGTGCAGTCCATTTGTATACTACTATACAAATGGGTACAGTAGTATAACTGAGTCAGGTTATAGATTTAATTTTTGAGAATTATCTCACAGGGAGGCTAGTTCTGTTTGTGATTTCACAAGCAGTGTATGAGGCTTCCCTTGTCTCACATACTTGTCAGCATTTAAGCATAAGCTGCTCTGTCGATCACAGCTCTTCTGACTAGCATAACTATAATCTCAAAGTTGTTTTGATTTTCACTTCCGTACTTGCTAGGCATGATGACCATTTATATATAAGTACATACATATATATGATCTACTTTTATATCTTCTAAGCTCATTGTTCATACCGATTGGCATATATTAAACTGTTTATTTGTTGTATTGACTCCTTGGTCTTTTACTTTAGTTATTCTGGAAACTAATCCATATTTTTAGAGTCATTAACACTTTTCAACAAAATGTTAGTCTCTAGATTGAATCTTGGTACCACTATTGTCTTCAGTACCACTATCTCTTCTTGTAGGAGAGTCTATGTAACTAATAATGCTATGAGTATGCTCTATATTTCATACTTACATTCTATACTTTAATACTGAACTACAGTATGGAAATTATTTTAAAATATATTGATTTTGGTAAAGAAAGTGATGTTATTTCATTAACATTTCTGAATACCAACCTAGCAATGACTTTACTTGAAACCAAAGAAAACTTTGTAAATATGATTTCTCAAGATGATTCATGAAGTTTATTTGATGGTAACTTAATGTGCACAGTTGTAGACTTGGGATTGTGAGACAGTTGAGCAGGTACCATCATGTGTAGATAAGAATGGCAGCCTGAGTTCGATTTTTGGAACACAAGAAAAATTGGAAAGAATATTTTTTTTCCAAAATAAGTTTTCTTCCCACCATATGTACTCTGTGGCAAACACTCTTACAGACAAACACACACACACACACACACACACACACACACACACAGAGCAAATACATAGCAAACATTAATAATAATCAAATATGCATTATGGCACAGAGATAATGTAAATAAGTAATTGTGTTACTGTTCTTATTGCTGTAATTTTTTTCAGACTAATATTGATAGGTTAAAAACAGGATTTTTATGTATTTTGTTAAAGATTTATTTGAATATTTTTATAATTGAAGAGTCAGTTTTACTTTTTGTTGTTTATTGAGCATAACTCAAAAAACTTAAGTATTTTAAGTTTTATTTGCTCTTCAGATTCTTATTCATAAATACAATGAAATATGATCATACTTAACCCCCATTTCATCCCTTCAACTCCTTCTATACCACTCTTAACAAGAACCTTCACACATGCATATTTTCTTGTGTTTCTGTCATTTGGTTTGGTAAGATAGGGTTTTTTTGCCTTGTTTTTGGTAGCCTACCAAGTTCAGTTGTGTGCTGGTAGTTTATAAGCAAACATGTGTGTTGGACCACGAAAGGCAGTCTGTGTTCTGGTGGAGTGAGGCTTACTCCTGAGTAGAAAATTCTACAAGGGATGGAATAGTGAGCTATGCTTCCAAACATTAGGCACCTGAAACAACTTCATTATCCTGTGGCTAGACAATGCCCCAAGCTCCAATTATTTTGACTGGATTCCACCCCCCACAGTCATCTGACTACAACCAGGAATGCCCAGTCCCTCAGTTACCTGGGAACAGCAAGGTAGCCCAACCCACTATAAATGGGGATGTTTGCTCCTCCTCTCTCTCTTATGCCTGCTTCTCTTTCTTGCCTCTTACCCAGTTCCCCCTCTCTTCCCATTCCTTTTCTTCCTCTCCCCAGGTGGCCATAGCTGTCCTCTATTTTTCTTCTCTCTCTCTCTCTCTCTCTCTCTCTGTATATGTGTGTGTGTGTGTATGTTTTCGAAAATAAAGTACCAAAACCTTTTCCCCAAAGGGCCTCATCTAATCTCCAACAGGAAGGTTTTCAAGCCATTCCAGCCACTAGATCAGATCAAAGATTCTTGCCAGTGTGCGAACAACCCAATGCCCCATTTCTCCCCACCCTTTTTTCCCTTCAGCCCTGGAGTTGACTGAGCTGCCCCAAGGGCTCCCAATTCGTTCTCAGCTCTTCTGTGTTATCCAGTGCTGTCTGGGATTTCTGAGACTGAGAACCCACAAGACTGTTCCCTCCCACCACTGTGGACTGGGGTTTGCGGCCTTTTAAAGCCAGATGCCCACCCAGTGGCATGGAGAGAGCACAGGCAGTCTCCAGTGTCTGCTGGCCAGTGCCCCTGAGCTCTGGCAGGATATAGATCTCCATCCATCCCTTAATATCCCCACTGCCCTGTGCCGTACATGTGAGTGTGCTCTGAACTCTTCCTTTCTAGAGAGGCTTTCAATTAATGATACATTGATTAACTGTTTTGCAGATCATGTTTTCACTGAACATTGTGAAGACATTTGTCCCTGTCTTCTTTATTATGATTATGATTATGGTTATGATTATTATATATTTTCTTTATTTACATTTCAAATATTTTCCCCTTTCCTCATTTACCTTCCTAAACCCTACTCCATATCTCATCCTCCCTTCTCTTGCTCACTAACCCACCCACTCTGACTTCCCTGTCCTGGCATTCCCCTACAGGGGGACCTCAAGCCCTCACAAGACCAAGAACCTCTCCTGTCATTGATGACTGATAACCCCATCCTCTGCTGCATATGCAGCTGGAACCTTGAGTCCCTCCATGTGTACTCTTTGGTTGGTGGTTTAGTCCCTGGGAGCTCTTGGGGTACTGGTTGGTTCATATTGTTGTTCCTCCTATGGGGCTGAAAACCCCTTTAGCTCCCTGGGTCCTTTCTCTAGATCCTCCCCTGGGGACCTAGTGCTCAATCCAATGGATGGCTATGACATACTTATGCATTATACTTATGTATTTGTCAGGCACTGGAAGAGCTTCTCAGGAGGCAGCTATATCAGGCTTCTGTTAGCCCAGAAGTTTGGAATACACAAGATATAATTCACAGACCACATGAAGCTCAAGAAGGAAATCCACAGCATGGATACTTCAGTCCTTTTTAGAAGGGTGATCAAAATACTTATGGGAGGAGATACAGAGACAGAGTTTGGAGCAGAAACTGAAAGAAAGGCCATATAGTGACTGTCTCATCTGGGGATCCTTCCCATATACAGTTACCAAACCCAGACACTATAGTGGATGTCCCATTCTTCTTTCTTAGGTCTCAGACTGTCTGGTCCTATGGGGAAATGTTGTGGATTGCCCTGGTGCTGTTTGTATTTTGATGCTAATTCCACTTTTGCATGAAGGGCTGCCTAAGACAAGAGTGAATTACTTACTCAGGTAACTTCTTATGAACCTTCTCCCTCCTTTAACTTCTAAAACAAAGGCTAGAGCTGGTGGTGAGCAGTGGAAGATAAGGTGGAGCTGAAAGGTTTTAAAAAGAAGGAGGAGGGGGAGGAAGGGAGGACAATGGAAAAGGATGAGAAAGAGGAGGAAGAGTAGAAGGAGGAGAAGGAAGAGAAGGAGGAGAAGGAGGAGGAGGTAGAGGAGGAGGAGGAGGAGATGGTGGAAAGAAAATGGAGCAGAAGAACATGGCCTGGAGAAACCCCAAGTTATAAGGGATCTCCTAGATGGGGAATATAGTAGTGTAGTGATAGATCTGCTCAATCTATGTGCACAGCAGCTTGTATGTGTATTAACTGAGTTGTGTTTTCTTTGCACAGGCTTATTTGGCTTGGAGATTTACTGCAACTAACTGGCATCCCGCCTGACAGGTGGCAGGCAAGACTCCACCAGAAATTTAGGATTCTTAGCCTGTAAGTTAGAAACTTAGAAATTTGAAGGTTTGGTGAGCCAAGTGGGGTCAAGTAACATGATTCAAGCAAGGAACCTTGAAACAAATAGAGGGTTCCGAGATCCCATGCTGTGAAAAGAGACAAGATGGCTGCTCTGAGTCAGAGAGCTGGAGAATGGAAACTGCCTACTTCTTGGGGTCCAGGGGACATCCTCTTTGAGAAAGAGGTAGAGGAGGTAGGGGTTGTGGAACAGTCAGAGGATGGACTGGGAGGGGAAGAAAATCTGGAGTTTAAAAAAAAAAGATTAAATAAAATTTAAAAAAGAAAATATGAAACAAAGAAATTGAAAAGAAGAGGAGGAGGAGAAGGCGGAGGAGGAGGAAGAAGAATAACACAGAAATGAGAATAAGAACTCTGTTCCTTTGACCTCCAGCAAGGGCATTTTTGAAATGACTGCTTCTGCTTTTGTGGCCAAACTAAGTAGTTTCTACATCTTATTCTCATTAATAAAAACTAATCATCCATTTCATCATATTTATATATGGCCAAATAAATGATGTTAATATTTTTAATCCAAAAGAAATGGTTAATAGGATAGATTATTGTCCTTTTATTAAGAGTAGAGATGGACAACAAACAAACAAATAAATAAATAAATGACTTTTGTTATTATTTACTCATACATATATTATTTTGTTATTATTTACCCATACATATTATCCCATATTATATACTCATATTTACTCATACACAAAAAACACACAAAGTTCTGTCTTTCTCATTGATCAATGGAAATTATTTGTCATTCTCTTCTTGGAAATTCTTCACAGATTTAATTTTGCATTGTGATTTAGTAATTCTATCTGAAACAGTTGACCTTTCTGAAATTCAAGGACTTGTAAGAGTTCTAGATTACATTTGACTGGTTTTAAATTTATACTACTATGTTTAGTGCTTACCAAAGTTCTGAATTTAGATTTCAAAATTTAATCTCAAACTTATTTTCCTGACATGTGAACATATTTACAGTTCATTGCTCAGTAGATGAAACTGTAAATCCAGATGACTTTAATCCACATCTCTATTTAAGCATTTCCCATTTTACATGATATTGGGTAAGTTAATTCAGTTCTCTACCACAAAATAGTGGGTATAAAAGTATTGACATCCAAAACCACAATTTTATCTATACTATTGCAAAGGTAAAGAATTAAAAACAAAAGATAAAAACCAAAAACTGGTTTAAATAAATGTGCTTAGCGACACTAGGAATAAAAGTTTATTTTAAAACTTTAAGGAAAGACTTTTTCCATTTAATCCAAATAAGAAATCTCATTTAACATTTAAATGTATTTTATTAGTCGTATCCTCTATTTATATAGGAAGGAAGATAGGGCTACCTTTGGTAGACTCTTCATGTCCTTCTACCATGAGTTCTGTCATGGAAATCAGGTCATCAGGATTCTGTGGCAAGTACAAGTTATATTTGCTGACCCTTCTTCAGGTCACATGTCTTGAAGGAGGGAATAGTATGAAATCTCCAGTAAAATAAAATGTTTAAGTTAGGATGCACTTACAGAGGAGAAAAACTAGCTCAATTATGTTTGTTATACTTTGAAAATATTGAAGCTGTATAATGAGTGATTATAATTTGTACATATATACTTATATACACATACATATATTTTTCAATGCTACTGATCATTTAAATATATAATAGAAAAATAAATGATGAGAAGTATTGTTCATCAGTAACAAACTTGGCTCTGAAGTCAGAATGATTATTTTGACATTTTAATATTTGAAATTTTCACATGCATACTTTTTTAAACTTCAAGACAAACATTCTTTAATAATACCAGACATTGAAATGCTCCTCACAACCTATATGATGTCAAAGTATCAGCAGATTTCATCTCCCTCCATTACTCATATATTTCATGAAAATATTCTCCTTGAATGAGTGTTTAGAACCTAGGATTTGCTGTAACTATTAAGTAGGGTGAAAACAATGCAAATTATTTATAATAATCATGAGGAATCCCTTAAAGAAAATTCATGTCAGACCATTGTATCCAAACTCCTTCAAAGTTAGTCACAAGATTCTATTCAGGTGAACATCATGTATACAAAGTTTGAATCCAAGGTCAGAAACAACAATGACCCCCCAGGTCCCATGGAGCTAGCACTGAAGCTGGAGAAGAGGTGTCCAAGGGGTTTTCTTAACCAATACAAAACATTTTATTTTTAATTTCTAAATGCTTGGTATCTTTGAATCTATTTTAAATTATCATTTTACTTTTTAAATTAATTAACTCATCAAGTTAATTAATCAAACTGCCTCTGATTTGTCACTTTGTTGGCTTCTCAAATCAATGGCATTGCTTGCCATTAAAAGGCACTAAGAGCATGTCTGTATCCTAGCAAGAGGAATTAAAGTTGTGTAGTAGGGGCATTTCTGTATTTCTACCAGGGTCACATAGACCTAGGGAGCCTCTGGATCAGGTTTCTTACCAGAGCTGCCCTGTTATATTGCTGAATTGAAATTCCTCTACACAGTAAAGCTAGGTGCTTGTTTTCCTGTTGAGGCTAGATGAGACAGCCTAGTTAGGAGAGAGGGTCACAAAAGCAGCCAACAATATCAAAGAGCCCCTGCTCCCTCTGTTAGGAATTTCACATGAATACCATGCTACACACCTGCTACATATATGCAGGGAGCCTACATTAGTCACATGCATGCTCTATAGTGGGGAGTTTAGTCTTGGTGAGCCTCTGTAGGTCCAGTTTAGTTTATATTGTAGGTTATTTATGGTGTTTTTGATCCTTGTGTCCCCTTCAATCCTTCTACCCTCTCCCACAGGACTCCCAAAGACCCACCCAATGTATAGCTATGTACATCATTTTATTTTAAAGATTTATTTTAGTAGTGTTAGTGATGTATAGCTGTATTTGTTTCTGTGTGTGGGTATGTACTCTTGAGTGCAAGTCCTCATTCAAGCTAGAGGGATTAAATCTGCTAGAATTGTAGTTATGGATAGTTGTGAGCTTCCTGATATGTGTTATAGAAGTGAAACCCAGGACTTCTTGAAGAGCAAAGTCTCTTAACCGTGAAGCCATTTCTCCAGCCACAATTTAAAGAGGACATTGATAATATACGACAATCCTTTTGTATAACGTATTTCTTCACAGCTGCTGACAGTTTTTAGGCCTCAGTTTGAAACATGGTCTATGGGAGAGAGTATATGGTATAAACAGTTATCTGCATTTTTTTTTTTTTTTTTTTTTT
>NW_022196891.1:4951059-4958181 GCF_008632895.1 Mastomys coucha
CTTCAGTGCTGTATAATGCTGAGGAACATTTGCAACATAATTATTTATCATGTATTTATCACCAAAGTTGTTTTAGGCAAACTAAATTTGTTTTTATATTATGGGGGCAATGTCCTGTAGACTACTTGTAGGAGGAAGCCTATAATATTCCACATCTCCTTTTTCTGAGTTTGCTTAGGGGCAGGTGTGCCAACCAAGAGAACTCTGGGACTATTCATATTTGCTCTGATTTTCACAACTTCCATGGCAAGGAAGACTCCAGAGTAGGGCCAAATAATGTTACTACTTGGCTATTACATATAATTTGGGG
This sequence comes from Mastomys coucha, assembly GCF_008632895.1. Classification (NCBI taxonomy): domain Eukaryota; kingdom Metazoa; phylum Chordata; class Mammalia; order Rodentia; family Muridae; genus Mastomys; species Mastomys coucha. The sequence goes on from NW_022196891.1 coordinate 4,951,370, forward strand.
TGGGGGGAGAGATATAAATGATTCATCAGGTAAAATGTCCCCCACAAATGCAGCATGGTGAGATCAGAACTCCAAGGTAAAAGACAGCACCATAGTGAAAAGAGTGCTCAGCCCAGCTTTGCTGGACTCTGTCACATACCTGTGCTGGTCTCTGTCACATACCTGTGCATGCCCTCTGTCACATACCTGTGCTGGACTCTGTCACATACCTGTGCTGGCCCTCTGTCACATACCTGTACTGGTCTCTGTCACATACCTGTGCATGCCCTCTGTCACATACCTGTGCTGGACTCTGTCACATACCTGTGCTGGCCCTCTGTCACATACCTGCGCTGGACTCTGTCACATACCTGCGCTGGACTCTGTCACATACCTGTGCTGGACTCTGTCACATACCTGTGCTAGACTCTGTCTGTCACATACCTGTGCTGGACTCTGTCACATACCTGTGCTGGACACTGTCTGTCACATACCTGTGCTGGACTCTGTCACATACCTGTCTTGGACTCTGTCACATACCTGTGCTGGACTCTGTCACATTCCTGTGCTGGACTCTGTCACATTCCTGTGCTAGACTTTCAGCTTATGACTGAATTGCTCTGTTTAAATTAACTTGTCCAATCTGTACTAATCTTCTGGCTCAGTAAGTTCTGGCTCATTCAGTCTTCAACTGTATCTTGTCTCTGTAAAACTGTCACTGTCAACTGTCACTGTCGATCTCTCTCTCTCTCTCTCTCTCTCAATCTGTCTCTGTCTCTGTCTCTCTCTTCTCTCTTCTCTGTTTCTCTGTGTGTATGTTTGTGTGCTGCAATCTAAATTGTTTGTCTTTCCTGTCTCTTCTTTTGAAAAGTGGATGTTGAAATTGCATAGTACATTGTTTACTTTGACTTTTGTTTCATGTGGCATCCTGAAAACTTTGAGAATAGTTCATGTTAACTCCTCTTTTCACAAGACATGTGCACTCCATAAAACAAATGCTGTAACAATATAGTCAAAGATTACCTTTATATTTTACTATTTTCTGTGGCCTATGGATAATTTTAATTAACATGCCTGACACAGATTTCCCCAAGAGAACACGTTGCACAAAATGGTAAACTTCAATTGAAATTAAAATCTCAGCCATATTATATAAAAGAGCAAGCATTAGATTTTGTGTGGTTTTCTGGAAATTTTCTTCATTCTTGATCTCACTTTAGAAATATTACACAATAAAGTGAATAAGTTTGGAAAATTCTTGAGAATGGGTTCAAAAGGTATAATTTAATATGTTGGAAGTTACTATATTGTCTCTTTAAACCTTTCTTATAAATTTCCTTATCTAATATTTGGTGTGTAACATAGAAATATTTATTTAGTCTGGAGCTTATATGAGTTAGTTTCATGGTTTGCTCAACAACTTTAAAGCATTTCAGAAAGGATAAAAAAGGAAGAGAAAAGAAAAGAGTGAGTGCCTAAAATGTCAACAAGTCAGAACATGGTTTGGATATAAAACTGACTACACAAACAAGAACCTACTTGTCATTGATTTTAATATTTTCATTGTTTTCATCCAAAACCTTGAGATATAGTACAGGTTCATTTGACTTTCAACATTTTTTATTTTGCTTCCCTCTCCCAAGTTGTAAGATTCTAGGTGAGAGGAACTAAGCCTGAAAAGTTGATGTATTTGTAAAAATGAAAACTTGAAATTATTAAAGTCCTATTTTCTCTAATAAACTAATTTTAAATTTTAAATGCAAATATATTAATAAGATAATGACTAAAGAAGTTTCTAAACATTGGTGAAAAATAAGCATACCACGTGAATATGTACTTTTAATATAAAAGTGGACATTTTTAAGTATATTTTGTTTACAAATACTACACGTTTCCCAGAGTCATCCCAAAACATAGGTAGCCTTAAATCTTGAATTTCCAGTGTTATGTGACTAAGGAACATGTAAAATACTTTTCATTATTGTTTAGCAACACATCACATGATTTAAATCTAATAACTTCAAAAATAATCAGTTAGAAATGGAAATAATTTGCCTGTTCTATACATCTACATTTTATTGCTATGTGACTACAAAATAATGTGACAAAATTTAACATGGAGAGCTGAAATAATGACTTATTTCTTAAAATGGCTTGATGCTCCAAAATATTGGAGTTGAATATCCAACACACACAATAGGAATATCAGAAACATCTATAGCTATAGTTCCAAGAGATCTGGCATCATCATCTGACATCTGAGCCACCCACACACAGGTGTGTGTACACACAGAGAAATGCACATTACAAATAAATAGTAAATAAAAATAAAGGATGGTATTATGGAATTGAAACCCTTAAGTTTAAGAATAACTAAAGTACACCAGCTTGCCATTAAAGGCTAAGACTTATAAAACTTTCTCCTAAATTACTCTGCCTTTTTTTTTATATACTTATTACTTAAGGAGGAAAGATCCCTGGGTCATTTTATAAATTAGTTAATTTATTTCAATCAAATATATATAGCAATCTATGAAAGATAAAAGCTTTTTATGCATCATGGCATCCTAAGCAGAAACAGGATTTCTGTCAGCAGTCTAGTAATCAGGACATGCAAAGCTGTAGCATGGAAATTTGCTTTATTTCTCCCTCTTATGGACATTTTGAATTAAATATAAAGATTTTGGCTTCACAAGGTAGTTCGAAATTGGCATTTCATCATTTTCTGTATTGCTGGCACTAGCTCTGGGTTATTTAGCATTTATTAATAATTTCCATTTTGACCTTTACTAGGTTTGCTATTTATTAGCTATTTTTTTTTGTACTTTTACAGAGATGACTGTGCAGAATTGGATGATTTTTTTTTGCTCCTTTTTAAATTTCATCCCTTAAATTATTTTACATTGACCTTTAAAGTTAGGCTATGGCTAAGATGTGAAAGTCCTGTTTAAAATCTACCCTCCTGAGAGATAAGAAAATCCAGTAACTTTGCAACAGATTGGACAGCACTGGAGGAATGCCTCAGATAAGGGAGGGCAGAGAGAGAAGGTGTGAAGCGTGCAAGAGATGGCACAGGAGAGAGATCTTTTAAATACTTGTGATGACTATCTTCTTTGGAAATACTTGGTAACTGAAGAAATAGAAATTTATAAATAAATACTCTTCTTTGTCAAGACATTTCTGAACATATTTGTGTATATGGAGAATGGGCTTTTGTGTTTTGGCATGTTCTCTTATGGATATATATATATATATATATATATATATATATATATGCTAATGTGGTATATTTGTTTTTAGGAGTGTGTGAATATTTGGAAGCCACCATGTACATTTATCACCTAATCCGGAACTCACAAAGCTATCTAACCTGTATGGCAAGTGAGTCCCAGGGATATACCTATTCTGGTTTCTGAATGCTGCTACTAAAATTGAATACCACCATGCCTGGCTTTTTACAGTTTCTGAGGAGCAAATTTCAGCCTAATTGCTTGTATGGCATGTAATTTGTTTGCAGAGCCATCTCCCCACCTTCAAAAATAGGCTTTTATCTGTTTGCTTTTTTATTTGAAATGCCTACTTGTATTCTGATTTAATCTCATAAATTTGATTTTCTTCAGTTAAATCTGAAAGACCATCAAGAGTGTAGCTATGACCACAGACTGGTCTATATTTTAAGCTTTTTGTATTGCCTGTGTCCTCTTGCCAAAACTCATACAGTAACAAAACAAAAACAAACAAAAAAACATGTATTTGACATAAAGAAAAGCACGACAAATCTTTACTGTCATGTAAAATAAAGCCACACCCTGAGACAATTTACTATATTCAGAGAAATTGTGCACAATGTTGAGTAAATTTTTTTCCATTTGAATATTTTTCTGAAGGCTTCTATTTTAGTATGACATTGCCAACTAGAAGAAATCTGTTAGTTACTTGTGTCTTCTAATAGAAAATGGTGTTCTATTTGTCTTCATTAAAGTGTCATCTGGTGGAAGATAAAAACCCTTTTCAATCAAGCAACAAAGTGTAGTTGATTACTTGTAACTCAGTGATTTCATGTTTAAAGAGCTATTTGAAGCAAAAAGGCTCCATTGACTGAGATAAACACTAATGTAAATAATTTATGGGCACCTATAGATTTCCATTAAGTTATATATGATTCCAAAGAACTCAAGTTCTACCAAATAGTTACATTTAAATTTTAATTCAATTTATCATTTTCCCTCTACTTCCCTTGAAATATGGGGAAGAGATCTTTAGGTAAGCTCATAAGAGAGTTATTGAACTGTCACTTAAAATATTTGTTAAAACTGTGTGTTTGTGTGTGTGCGATCATGCTTGCTATAGGCACATGAAAGTTTGTAACCATTAATTAATATTCATTCTTGATTTAACTATTTTATCTTCTAAACTTTTCTGAGTATTATGACATCTAGCCTCTGATTCCTTAGGAAGACAAGGAGATAGATCATGGTGAGCCATATACTTAATTCCATTCTGTAGGTTCCCTGGAGCCTTTGATAATCTGTTGCCTCCCACACCCAGTTCAGCCTCAGGCCTTTGGCAGCTTCAGCTCTAAGCAGTCACCTAGGGAGTTAAGCGGAAAGACCTTCTGCAGACTATTGGCTTATACAACTATGCCTGGGACAACGCCTACTGCCTGAGGATATCCGCAGACATCCGAGCTGTTGGTGACCTCCGCTTGTGACTCCCTCCTGACTCTTTCCAGACTTCTCAATGTTTATGTTATGCAAATATTTTATTTCTGGAGGTTTCAGTTCTTACCTGCCTATATAATAAGCTCATAACACCCCCCAAGTAAAGAGAAGCCTTGATTGGGACTCAACTTGGCCTTGCGTCTCTTTGTTTGTCTCTTTGTTCTCTGACCAGTTTCATTTTGCAGGTCCTGTCGGACCTCCAGTCTGAAGAGACCCACAGACCTGAGTGGAACTGCGGGACGGATCCACTCAATAATCCACCCAAAATGTCCTATTGTAACAGCAATTTTCTATTTGGTGCATATCTAAGGGTAGGCGAGTGTTGTGCTTATTTGAGAGAATTGACTACCAAAATGGCAGGCCTGGATTTCATGTTCCTTGTCAGTAAAATTGCATTTTCTATTTGAAAAAGAAGTAAATTCGATTGGGATAAAATTCACACAAGGTACAGTTAACCATTTGAAAGTGAAAAGTTGAATGTCACTGATATCCAAATACCAACACAATCCATTCAAAACCATGTCTATGTCCTCTCCAGAAAGTCCTTTCTTTATCAATAACTTCTTACATATTTTACAGTCTTCTAGACAAGAGCAGACCACTACCAGAATTTCTTTATCTACAAAATCTCTACTATGTACAGTTGAACTGAATGCACATAGGAATGTGAAAGGTATGGTCATTTGTACAATACATCACTTAGTAGCTTGCTGATTTGCAGCCTTTTCTAGTCTAATAAGCATATGTCGCTCAGATGTGTGTAGATGTCAGTTATAAGAGGGGTGGAGTGGAAGAAAACCCTGTGACTAGTTCACATGGAATTGTCTGATAAATCTGTTTCCAATTACAGTAAAATGGAAATAATTTATGATATGTAAGTTCTAAGCTTCATAGTAATGATTGTCACTTAGGTTTGCATATATTTCTAAAGGAGCACTTTTAAAGAACAAGGGAGCTAATGAATTACTACTTTCCAAACATAATATCCTGAATTGATGATTCTACTAGGGAACAAAAAAATTAATATCTGCATCCTCCTCACAATTAACTAGTATAGTATTATAGCCTATTGTCATGAACATTAAAAAAGCAATAAATGTCACTCATAATGTTTACTCATTTTGTTATTTTGGTTATGTTATCTATGATGATAATCCAATACATTCACTCCTTAAATGACATTAAGTGAAAAACTCACAGAAATTACTCTTTGAAAATTATGAATATCTTTAGACCCTTTATATAAATTGTCATGATGGAGGAGTGTTACCTTCACATCACAACCTCACCAGCATGAGCTGCCATGTATTTTGTTGAATGTATCGATTCTGTGGGTTGTAAGATTAAATCCCCAGGTAGTCATTGTTTATATGTCCATGATAACTAATGAAACTGAAAATTTCTTTGTCATACATTTCAGTTTTCTCTTTTGGAAAATCTATTTAGATATAGTTTCCATTTTTAATTGGGTTAATAGTTTTCTTGGATAAAGTGGTTTTTTTTTTTTATTTCTTTTTATATTTGGGTTATTAGTCCTTAGAAGGAAATGTAGTAGATAATTTTATTTTATTTTCCTACAGGCCACCACTTTGTTTAAATCAGTGTTTCCTTTGCCATACATACAGAAGCTTTTCAGTTTCTAAAGTTTCCTATTTATTTATTAATCGTTGTTCTTAGTGTCTGCGCTAATGGTCTGATCAATCTTCACCTATGCCAGTGTATTCAAGAGCATTTCTCACTTTCTCTTCTGTCAGGTTTGAGTGCATCTGGTTTTATGTTGAGATACTTTAGCCACTTGTAGTTGATTTTGTGCAGAGTGATATTTGAATTCTTCTTTGATCAGCAGAATTTATTAAAGATGTTGTCTCTTTTCAATGGATGGCTGTGAGCCTCTACATCTGTGTTAGTCAGGTACTGTCAGAGCCTCTCAGGAGACTCCAGGTATGTCAGGCTGGATTGTCTTTCCTTCAGTCTCTGCTCCATAGTTAGTCTCTTCAACTCCTTCCATGGGTATTGTTCCCCCTTTTAAGAAGGAATGAAGTGACCCTGTGAAGGTTCTGTGCCCCAGTGTAGGGGAATACCAGGGCCAGTAAGCAGGAGAGGGTGGGGTGG
>NW_022196891.1:4958199-4969760 GCF_008632895.1 Mastomys coucha
GGGGGGAGGGGCAGGGTGGAGAGCCTCGTGAACCTTCATTCCTAGTTCTGCCCTCATTGTGAATCAGTCAGGAGGGGCAGGTATCAGAAACCAGAGCCCTGAGGCTCTGAGTTAGCCAAGTTCCTGGAACTGGCTAGTCTACATTCTTGGCGCTTTATAGATGTTTTCCATGCCCTTTCAGGTAAAGGTTATACATTATACATTCCTACTGACACATTTCTATTAAATACTCTTATTTTAAAATTCTAAAATTCTCCAGCCCTTCAGTTGATTTTTGTTTTTTGGGTTTTTTTTAAGAGGGGAAATTGGAAAAGGAGAAATCATATGAAATGTAAATAAAGAAAATATCTAATAAAAAATGCAAAACAAAGATATTGTCTCTTGTTTTTTCAATGTGTATTTTTGCTTCTTTATAAGAAAGGAGATGTCCATAGGTGTGCAGATTTATGTCTGTGATTTCAATTCAGTTCCACTGATTATTGTGTCTGTTTTTGTATTAATACTGCAATGTTCTGTATTACAGAGCTATTTTTAATATGATAGCTCTGTATTACAACTTAGTAGCAGAAAAGTGATATCCCTATAGTTGATTTCTTTCTTTTCTTTTAACTATTCAGAAAGTATTTGTGTGTGTTTCTATATGACCCTGAAAATTGTGCTTCTGTACCTGTAAAGAATTGTCTTGGAATTTTGATTGGGATTGAATTCAATCTGTAGATTGCTTTTGGTAGGATAACCACTTTTACTGCATTAATTCTATTGATCTATGAGTGTGGGGGTATCTTTTTCAATTTCTTTCTTCAATGTGTTTAAAGTTTTTTATAACCATGTTTTTCATTTGCTTGGGTAGAATAACTCCAAGTTAATTAAGTTATTTGAAGGTATTGTGACAAGCGTTGTTTTCCTGATTTCATTTCTCATGTCTGTCTGTATGAAAGCTAGTGGTTTTGAGGGGTTTTTTTTTTTTTTTTTTTGGTGAACTTTTTATCGAACTATTTTGCATGAAGTGTTTATCATCTGTAGAAGTTCTGTAGAAGTTTCTTCAAATTCATAATAAATTACCATCTACAAATGAAGAAACTTTGATATTTTCTAAGGAGAATCTGTACCTGCTTGGTCTCCTTCTGTTGTCTTGTTGATCTGGTAAGTCTTCACTTTAATGAACAAGTACTGGATACGGGTAGAGTGTCCGTGCCTTTTGCCTTTTTTAATGGAATTGCTTTGACTTTCTCTCAATTTAAATTGCTATTGGATGTGGGCTTGTCCTAAACTCTATTATTATACTAAGCAATGTTCCCAGTACAGTTAATCTCTCAGAGACTTTTAGCATGAAAAGGTGTACAATTTTTTTTTTTTTATGTCATAGGCCTTTTATGTGTCTAATGAGACGGTAATTTGGTTCTTGTCTTTCAGTCTGATTATATGGTTGATTACATTTCTTGATTTGCACATATTGAACCACACCTGCCCTCTGTCTGGGTGACCCTGGCCTCATTAAATGAATGGACTGTGTTCCTTCTGTTCTTATTTTGTGTAATAATTTGAGGAGTATTGATATTGACTAACAGTCTCGTTGAATTCTATGCTAAAACCATCTGACTCTGAGTATTTTAATTTGTAAGATTTTTATTATTAATTAATTTTTACTTTAAATCCTGAACTTAGCTTCCCCATCTTCTGCTCCTCCCAGTCTCTCTGTCTTATCTAAATTCCTAACCCTTCTCCTTTTCTCCTCAGAAAAGGCTCAGAAAAGGGAGACTCCCCATGGACATTAACTGTCCTTGGCATATGAAGTTGTAGTAGGGCTAAGAACATGAAGATGTTCTCCTATTGTACTTACACAGGGCAGACTAGTTAGGGGGCATAGATACAAAGTCAGACACGGCTACTCCTCCTGCTATTAAGAGTCCCATTTGTAAGATTTTTTAATAACTTCTTCTATTTCACCAGATACAAGGGTCTGTTTCAATTGCGTATATGATCTTGATTTAACTTTAATAACTGTATATACCTGCAAGCTACCCATCTGTTCTTAGATTTTTCCAATTTGGTGGAGTACAGGATTTTAAGATCTGTCTTTGTCATTCTCTGTATTTCCTTTTTCTCTTGTTATTTCCCAACCCCTTTTGTTTCTAATTTTGGTAATTTGTTTCTTTGGTCTATGCATTTCTGCCATTTTATATAATCAGTTGATTCTATGAATTTGCCTCTTTGAACTACCTTCCTGTGTCCCATAAGTTTTGGTATATTTTGTTTTCATTTTAATATGATTCTAGAATGTTTTTCAATTCTTTTTAAAATTTGTACCTTTATCTATTTTTCATTTAGTAGTAAGTTGTTCAGTTGCCATGAGATTCTAAGTTTCCTGTTGTTGCTTATAACCAGCTTTACGATTGGTGGCCAGACAGGATGTTGGGTATTATTTCAATTTTCTGGTACTAGCTGAGACTTACCTTTTGTCTGAGTTCATGGTCAATAATGGAAATATTTCCATGAGGTTCTGAGAAGAATGTATATTTTTTGGGTTTGTAGAAATGTTCTGTAAATATCTCTTAGGTTCACTAGGTTTAACATATCAGCTCCAGGGATTTTATGTCTATTTTTGTCTGAATTTTATGCTTTATTTTTATTTTGTTTATTGTGTGTCTGTTGGTTACTCTAGAGTATTGAAGTCTTCCACGATGTGTAATGTTAAACATTTGATTTATGCGTTCGTTTTCCTTAAGAATGTTCTTGCTTTCTTGTGTTTGGTGCAACAAAGCTAATAATTGTAATGTCCCTGGTGAATATCTTCTTTGATGAGCATTTTGTGTTTTACCCTATCCCTTCAATTTGATTTGGTTTAAAGTTTTCTTTTCAGGTATTTAAATGGCTGCAACCAATTTCTTTTTTAGGCCCATGTTCTCTCATACCTTCTTCTGGCATTGCACTCTGTAGTGTTGTCTATTTCTGATGTTAGTGGTGCAGTTTCTGGATACAGCAGAAGGAAGGCTCCTGTTTTCACAAGGTTCTGCTCTATTTCTTGGATGTTGAGACCATTGTTGACAGATTACAATGACCAATGATTGTTAGTTACTGGGTTTTTTTTTTTTTTTGAGGGGAGTATTGCTATTGTTGCTGTTTTTAATGTTGCTGTTGTTATTGTTGGTGTTCCTGATGGTTATGGTGTGTTCTGTGTATGTGTGTGTGTGTGGGGGGGTGTTTCTCAGTTTTGGACTTGCTCAGTTGAGATTATATATTCTTTGTGTTTCCTTGGGGAAAAATTAGCCTCTTTAAGTTGGAATTTTCTTTTTACTACCATCTGTGGGCTGGATTTATACATAGAATTTATTTATATTTGGTTCTATCATAGAATATCTTACTTTATCTATTGTTGAAAATTTGTTGATATAGTAGTGTAGACTGACATCTGGGTTTTCAGAGTCTCTCAAAAACCTGTTAAAACCTTCTGGGTTTTAGAGATTCCAATGAGAAATCAGGTTTTATTCTAAAATTATGCCTTTATATGTTACTTGAATTTATCCTTTATTTTTCTTCATATCTTTTCCTTTGTTCTGCATATTTAATGTGCTGAGTTTTATGTGCTGAAAAGTATTTCTTTTTTTTTCTCTTTCTTTTTTATATATTTTTTAATAATCCAGTATGAAGGTACTTCTTGTACTTTGACATGCATCTTCTTTTGCTTAGGGAATACTGTTAAAAATCACTTTTTTTTTCCTTTTTTTCCATTGACCTGGAGTCTCTTCTCCTTCCTTTATTTCTCTTATTCTTAGATTTGTATTTTAGATGTTATAGAGTTTCTGGATGTTTTGTGCTCAGATTTTTTTCCCTGAGTTAACAGTTAAAGTAAATAATTTTTTTTATTTTGTGGTTTCTCTCAGTTCGTGTTTTCTTTATTGAGTCCTTTTCCACCTGCATGTCATGAAATGGTTGACTCATCTCTTTTCACATTTCTTTATGATTTTTGTGATTTCACAGATTTATTTAAATAATTTATTAATTTTCTCTGTATGCACCTTTAGCATACTCATAAAAGACAAATTTTGACCCAATTAATTTAAACTTGAAAAACCTTAGCCTGAGTGTAATCACACAGGGTCTGACTCATCCTTATCATCTGCCTCCATAAAGAAGATCTTTGTCCTCCTCTTCTCTGACCTTTCTCCTCTTCCAGCTCTAACTCTACCTCTCTATTCCTATTCAGTCACAGGCCTGTCACTGCCCTATTGCAATTGGACAGAGAAAAGCTGCAACACTTGACTCTCTGGCCTGTTATCCTGATGTTTCCCAAGGAATGGGTGCTGAAGTTAGTGACTGACATAAACCAGAGAGAGAGAATGGAAAGTTGGAGGAACAGATCCTCTTGCCTCACTGAAGATGGAGACAGGGTTTAAAGAGGCTGTGGTAAGTGTTGCGTTACATATTTGCAGGGCTGAGGTTGGTGCATTGGAATTGCATGAGCAGAGGGTGTGATCAAAATCATCAGTTAGCTTACCTCCTTCTTTGGCTCCCATGTTGCTTCTTTTACCCTGTCATTCTATCTCTTTTAATTCTATTTTTTAGTGTTGTGCATGGAAACTCAATGTGCTCATCAGCTTTTGGCATGATAGTATTCCTATAATAAGTTTTGTCTAGAAATTCCAAGAAGCCTTCACAAATAAATGTGTTAGACGCTCTTATACTGTTTCAAAATTGAATAATATGTTTTCTTTCTGCCTCTTATCTTTTCCATCTCTTTCTCTCTCCTTTTCTTTCCATCTCCTTTTCTCAGGAGAATAGCAACAAACTTTAATTTTACTATAATTTTATAATTCATAAAATTTAATTCTTGCAGAATTAGTGATCTTGCAGATTAGAATAATATTAAAAATCAAATTTTCCTTTTTGAATAACTGATAAGTTGATTTGAGATTAAACTTAATTATAGGATATTTATTATTAGAATTTACTCAACACAACGCAGACTCAGATTTTTTTCTAAAACAAAAATAATACCATGCAATGTGACTGCATGCAGATAGTAATATAAATAGAGTATTTTATATCTTCCATATGTATCTAGCAGATGCATAAATACTATACCAAAAATGTGTTAATTTCCTCCCCTGGCAGAATATTTTAAATATCTCATTAAGTTATATATAAAATGATAAATAAGTACCAGTTTAAAGCAATGCCCTAAGAGAAAATTATGCTAAAACTAAAATATTGGTATGATTATTAGGCATATGTCAGTTGTTGAAAAATTACATAAAGCTTAGTTTATAATAGTTTTACAGTTTTAAATTTAAGGTCATCAAAATTCTTCAGAATTGAAAAACAAACTGTGAGCTAGGCTTAATTGATACAAAGCAAAGATAAAAAAAGGAGTCACGTTAAAACTTATAAACACAAATCAAGATGAATTAAAATATATTTCTGATGATAAGTTAAGAACAAAGTTAAGTTTTCATGCTCCAAGTAAGGAGAAGAGCATTGGTAAGTGTTAGTCTGTATAATTGATTTATAGCCAACGAATGTTCTCTTTTCATTTTCATAACATTAACACAAAAGGAAGTGCATGGTTTGAACCTTTAATGAAGTAACCGTAAGGGAAATTTATCAGTCCATAAATGTGGGATGGCCTAACATTTTAAGAACAATAAGAATATTAATATAAAATCTTGCAGGAAAATGCTAATGTTGGAATGAATTATGGATTACACCTTAATTCCTGAAATGTGTGACAACTGCCTTATTGGTGGAACACCATAACAATCACCAGAGCAGCAAAACTCACCCTGCCTACAACTTCTGTGCAGGATAAGCCACTTTTACTCTCATGTTTGTCTACTTTCTGCTTATTAACCTTGTAGTGGAGGATTGATGTGCATGATGCCCAGTAATTACAGTAATTCCCAGAGAAATGTATTCACTCAAAGCAGTCTTAATGCTCCCACAATCAACCTTCTGCCACACCAAGAGAACACAACCATGACCTGGTTCCAACAAATTAGGTATGAACAAATGTCTTACATAAACTCAGTTATGAGACTCCACTGAAAGTCACAAAGGCTGCTTAGGCAAGTAATGAATGCCATTATGTCAGTGAAAGGTTTAACAACAAACAGCTTTGAGAGATTCTTAGATAGATTCAGGATCTGGACAACTTACTAAAAACAGTCCTTGACCCAAGAATTTACTGATTCCAAGAAAATCAAGGTAACATGGCTTCTCCTAAGAGACATGAAAGGTAAGACCTGGGAGTTGCCCTTTCAAAAATATGATCAGAAAACAATATGCTGTTTGTAAATAACCTCAAGCAATTTTCTTATAAAAATGATTAACGAAACAATTTCAATAATTACTTGGTTGCTAAAAACTCTTCAATTTTTTAGTCAGTATTTGAGTCAATTAATAAAGTATTAATTACAGGGAAAAGGTGTTTTTTTTAATCATGTATAGCCCAAACAAAGTATTTACACTCTATGATAGTAAGATAGATAGTCTGACAGAGAATATCATTTTAATGTAACTTGTTCCAGCCTTCTAATTCACCAAGAGCAACCTTGTAGATACTTTAAGCATTACAAACTGGGCAGTATTGCTATTTACTCTCTTTTGGAGATAATGTCAGTTATAGTAAATGTTGCCTCTACATTCTTCTATTTTCTAACACTTGCTGTACTCTGAAATTGTGTATAGTTTTATTCGATAAAATTGAAGTGGTGAGAAGAAACAAATAGCTTATATAATAAAGAAAAGTAAATATGTGGTTGATAGGTCTAACCAACAATGAAGTAAGAGAAACCTGAGAAAATCACCATTATTTTAGAATTAAGACACATTTTACCTCCCTATGTTTGACAGGTATTCATTAGGGGATTCTGTTTATGGGAGAAATCTCCCACAAATTTAATGCTATTTTGTGATTTGACTTTGAAAGGAGACTCTTTGATAATTTGGATTTTATACTATGATCTGAGAAAATGACTTAATAGTTTCTGAATAAGGAAATAGAACATAATTGGATAAACAAGTCACACATTATTGATGATGTTATAATTTCACTAATTTAATTGTGAATAAATTTAACATATTTTTTCATGATTCCTTTATTGAACTATGGACCTACTTTTTTGTTTTCAAATTGCAGCTAAAATTAACTATAAGAAAAAAGATAAATCTATATCTTAGTGAAATATTAACTATTCAAATCTAATTTTGGTGATTTGAATATGTTTGGTTCCTATAGACTCGTGTTTTTAAATCTTTGCCTTATGGGGAGCTATAGTATTAAGATGTGTGGCCTTGTCTGAGTATGTGTGGCCTTGTTTTTTTTTATGTTATTATTCTTTTTTATTGGATATTTTGTTTATTTACATTTCAAATGTTATCCCCTTTTCCAGTTTCCCTCCCTTCTGGAAACACCCTATCACATCCTCCCTCCCTCTGCTTCTATGAGGGTATTCCAACACCCACCCACCCACCCACTCCTACCTACCTGGCCTTGATTCCTCTACTCCTGGGTCATCTAAGATCAAGCCATCATAGGACCAAGGACCTCTCCTCCCATTGATGCATGACAAGGCTATTCTCTTCTGCATATGCAGCTGGAGCCATGTGTATTCCTCTGTTGATGGCTTAGTCCCTGGGAGTTCTGGGAGGTCTGGTTGGTTGATATTGTTGTTCTTCCTATGGGGTTACAAACTCCTTCATCTTCTTCAGTCCCTTCTCTAACTCCTCTATTGGGGACCCTAGGCTCAGGCCAACGGTTGGCTGTGAACAGCTATTAAAAACGATGAATTCATGAAATTCGTAGGCAAATGGATAGAATTAGAAAATATCACCCTGAATGAGGTAACCAAATATCAAAAGAACACACATGGTATGCACTCACTGATAAGTGGATATTAGCCCAAAAGCTCCAAATAACCAGGATACAATTCACAGACCACATGAAACTCATTAAGAAGGAAGACCAAGCCAGGCGGTGGTGGCGCACGCCTTTAATCCCAGCACTTGGGAGGCAGAGGCAGGAGAATTTCTGAGTTCGAGGCCAGCCTGGTCTCCAGAGTGAGTTCCAGGACAGCCAGGGCTATACAGAGAAACCCTGTCTCGAAAAAAAAAACCAAAAAAAAAAAAAAAAAAGAAGGAAGACCAAAGTGTGGGTGCTTCGGATGTTCTAGAAGGAGAACAAAATACTCACAGGAGCAAATATAGAGATAAAGTGTTGAGCAGAGACTAAAGGAAAGGCCACCCAGAGACTCTCCCACCTGGGGACTCATCCCATATATGGTTACCAAACCCAAACACTGTGGATGCCAAGAAGTGAATGTGTGGCCTTGCTAAAGGATGTGTGTAATTGTGGGGATGGGCTTTGAAGTTTACTAGTACTCAAGCTCCATCCAGTATGTGATAGTATTCTCCCAGGTACCTTCTGATCAAGTGATAGAACTCTGCCTGCATGCTGCCATGCTTCCTGTTATGATGATAATAGATTAAACCTCTGAAACTCTAAGTCAGTCCCAATAGAAATGTTAAAGACTTACCTTTCCATGGTGTGTATTCATAGTAATAAAACCCAAATACAGAAGTTGGTATGCACTGACTCAGTTATTGCTGTAATAGAACTGACCATGAGTTTGTTTGAAAGAATGTAGATTTTGGAATTTTAGATTAGGAAAGCAGTGAAATGCTTTATGTAGTGGTTAATGGGCCGTACTTGTAGAAGCAGACAAGAGAGTGATGCTGAGGGTGATGTGAAAGTTGGGAGCCTGTCTCAAGAGGTTTCAGAGAAGAATGTTAGTATGTGGCCTAGCGATTCCTCTTATGATATTTTGGTGACAAATATGTCTGTCTCTTGTGCTTGTCTAAAGAGTCTGCCTGAGACTAAGGTGAAAGGATTTTGATTAATGGCATTGCCAAAGGATGTCTCAAAAACAGCTTAGTTTAGACCGTGTCCTGTAGTTTATTGGCTCTGAGAAGAAGCTTATTGGCTCTGAGCCTCTAGGTATGTCATTAGCATAGAGAACACTGCCTTGAGACAGTTCACTTCTTTTATGTGGGAAGCATGGTACACATTCGAGGTCAGGAGACTGGCAGAGAGCTGAGAGTCAGCTAAGCCTTAGGTGTGTGCCTGCTGAGTCCCTGGGTCCTGATCTGCTCTACCTTACCAAACTTCCTGGCATGGTTTTATCTCCCACAGTTAGGTATTATTTCGTCATGGTTGGTGTTTTCATTTAGACATCCGGAGGCATATGTGTCAAGTTGACAAATAATAGATTGTGATGACATTCTCAGTTGCTAACTTGAATATATCTGGAATTTATTTATTTTTACTTATTGATTTTACATCCCCCTCACTGCCCCCTCCACAATAGTCCCTTTAACGATCCTTCCCTCATCCCTCACTATCATTCTCCTCTGGGTGGGTAGGGGCCCACATAGTATCTGCCTCCTCCCATCAGGCACTAAAAGTTTCTGCTAGGCTTAGTGCTTCCTATCTCAGCAAGGCCAGGCAAGGCAGCCCAGCTGGTAGAACTTATCCCACACATAGGCAATAGCTTTTGTGATAGCTTGTTCTAGTTGTTCGGTACCTACATGAGAGTGGATCTACATATCTGCTACCTATGAGTGGGGAGGCCTAGGTCCAGACTAAGTATCTCATTTGGTTGATGATTCAGACACTAAAAGCCACTTGTATAGTGATTACAGTTAAGAGACTGTATGAAGTGTTTGTCCAGTATAGTATTCCGGTCTTTTCCCAGGGGAATCATGATACTTTGACGGACAGAGTACACACTCTCATATAAAAGCCTCTATCTCATGGACTTGTCTAGTAGTAGATAATGATGGTGACGATGGTAATGATTTTGTTGTTTTACCCATTTATATAAAGCTTTTAGCTGTATGAAGTTTTACATCCTTCTTAATTTTTAGGATTTTTATGACATGTTTTCTGAGAAAAAATGTAAATGAGTTGTGATATTGAGTTTTTCCTTCTGCCAGATTTCTATAGGACTGTTTTTCATTTAGCATTTTTTTTTAATTCAGTAAAAATTGTGTTGCATTTGTTAGGTGGTCACTGTAGATTCTGGTTGAGATTGTAATTAAATAACGCTTACATTTCCCAACAACTTGAAAGTTTTATAGTATTTGTTGACAATAAGAAAGAAATTCACACAAAAAAAAATCTTTACACTGTCTTGAAGAACAAAAAGAAAGAAATTCACTAAAACATTTATTTTCTATACAGAGAAAAGCAAAAGAACTCTTTAAAAACATCTCAATTTGCTACTAAAATTAATAGGTTAATTATCTTTATGACAAATTACTTTAATCTTTCTGCCACATAAAATGTACAACCTGTTAATTTGTATTATATCTAAAACTACCTTTAGATGAAGAAAACATGTTAGAGTTGACCTTATTACACATGTACAAAGCTTGAGACGAGTGCACTAAGTAGTAGGAGTTAATTCCAATAATAGTTAAGAAACATTAACCTGATAAACAGGAAGCCTCTGAACTTTACAAAGTTCTTCTATTTGTTTGAAATTGTCTTCCTCTTTTTACATGTTTATTCACTTGTCAGATTAAGCAACAACATTTTTAACGGATTCCATCTTGATATCTGACCTTACCAGGCATTTAATGAACACTTAGCAGCATTAGCTACCAATTCTCCCTTTGTGCTCTATGTCTTATATTTTCATTAACACAGCCAAAGTTCCTTTATTTACAATCTTCATCATATACATTTTATAGTTTTTAGCTGACACAATCACACATTTTACATCTTTTAGAGTAATTTATTTTGATTTGATAAATAATAGTTATATACTAGTAGACATTTCAAATATTGGGACAAGTTTTTGTTTTATTATTGAAAGCCTTGAATTTTCCTAATTAATTTTATTTGTTAATTTGAAACTGACATCTTAGTTCTGATATTTTAATTATTTGAACCTGCCTCATATTTCAACCAGGGATGTAAAATTTTATTTCTCATTGCATAAGTGTTCTATCTTTTGTTTTTAAAGATTGCTCTTTCATACATATATCTTGACATTTTAATGAATTCTTTTCCTTGCCAATAGAGAATATGGGATTTGAAACTGGTTTTCATTGGTATTTGCAATCAAAACACAGAATTTGAAGTCAAGATACTATGTGATTGGTAAGACTTAAGTTTCTCTTCTTACTCAGGAAAAAATAAGTATACTTAGTATTTGTTTTAATGAAGAGAGGAGCTTGGTAGTAATAGAATAGTTCCTTTGAGATGCAGTTAATTGGAAATGAGATAATATATATTAAAAGAGAAGAAAGCTACACAAAAGAAGAACAATTACTTATTCAACATGCCAAAAAGTCTAATAAGGTGACTCTTTTGTGATTTCTCCCATTTTACTTTCAAATAGTAAAGGTAGTTTCATGGTTTTGTTAAATTAAGACATGGCACCCTACAAGAAATCTTTCATTACAAGGGAATTTACTTAAGAACAAATCATCCATGGTTCAATATAAGGAAATCCATCAACGTAATTCACCACATAAATAAACTCAAGGACAAAAACCAT
>NW_022196891.1:4972001-4988517 GCF_008632895.1 Mastomys coucha
AAAAAAAAAAAACAAACAAACAAAAAAAACAAATCATCCATGATTCAGGATGATCAAATTCCTTAGTAAAATAAATATTAATTAATGCTTCTATAACGTATACAACCAGCAATAAATATTTAAAAAAATAATAGGAGAAAACCTTTCCAACCTAAAGAAAGAGATGTCTATAAACATAAAAATTTTATAAAACACCAGTTAGACAGGACCAGAAAAAACCCTCCTATAACATAATAATCAAAAAAAAAATCTATAGAATAAAGAATATTAAAAGCAGCAAGGGGGAAAGGCCATGTAACATACAAAGGTAAACCTAACAGAATTAATCCCAAATTCCCCACAGAGACTATAAAAAAGTAGAAGAGACTGGACAGATATTGTGAAACCTCTAAACAACCAAAGATGTCAACATAGATTATTATGCCTAGCAAAACTCTCAATCACCATAGATGGAGAAAACAAAATATTTCAAGTCAAATACAAATTCAAATGGTATCTATCCACAAATCCAGCCCTACAGAAAATACTAGAAAGAAAAATCCCAACCCCAGGAGAATATCTACATCCAAAAAACAGAGCAAATAAGTAATTCCATAGCAGACAAAATACAGGAGAAGGAAACACACACACACATACACACACACACACACACACACACAGAGAAAGAGAGAGAGAGAGAGAGAGAGAGAGAGAGAGAGAGAGAGAGAGAGAGAGAGATTGAGAGAGAGTAATGTTACAAATATCAGAATAATGGAAAGTAACAGTCACTGGTTTGATATCTCTCTATATCTATAGACTCTATTCCACAATAAAAAGACACAGGATAACAGAATGAAGGCAAATCAGGATCCATAATTGTGTTACATACAAGAAACACACCACAGCAATAAAGATAGATATTACCTAATAATAAGTAGCTGCAAGAAAGTTTTTCAAGCAAACAGAACCAAGAAACATGCTAAAGTAGTTGTTATAATATATAATAAAATAAACTGTGAAGCCAAACTAATCAAAAGAGACAGGAAAGGATACTTCATATTCATCAGAGGAAAAATCTACCAAGATGATATCTCCATTCTGAACATCTATACCCAATACACAAGTGCATCAACATTTCTAAAATAAAAGTTTTTGAAGCTTAAATCACACATTGAATCTCCCACATTAGTAGTGTGAGTCTTCAATACTTCACTGTAGCCAGCTGATATGTCGTCTAGATAAAAACTACACACAGAAATAATGAAACTAATCAACATTGGGAATCACTATGACATAACTGACATGTACAGAATATTTCACCCATTCAAAAAAGAATATACCTTCTTCTCAGCAATTGATGGATGCTTTTGCAAAACTAACCATATAGTCCATCATAAAACAAGATAAGAAAATTGAAATAGCATCTTGTATTTTATCAGACACCTTGGATTAATTCTGGGCTTCAACAACAGACTACACACATATGGAAAATGAACAACTCTCTATTTGATGATCATTGGGTCAGGGAGGATTTAAATAAATTAAGGCTTTCTAGAATTCAACGAAAATGAAGGCACAACATAAGAAAATGTACTGGACACAATGAAAGAAATGCTAAAAGAAAATTCATACCACTAAGTGTCTCCATAAAGAAATTTGAAAGTTCTTCTACCAGGAATTTAAAAGAACACCTGAAACAATCAAAGAGAAAAAAAAAAGAACCATACACACTGAGGAGGATTAACAGGCAGCAAATAATAAAAGTTAGGGCTTAAATCAATCAATAAGAAACAAAGAAGGCAATTTAAAGAATCATTGAAATCAAGAGCTGGTTCTATGAGAAAATCTACTAGATTGATAAATACTTAGCCATATTAACAAAGAGATAAGAGAGACAGTATCCAATTAAACAAAATACTAAATTGAAAGTGAAACATAAGAAAAGACAATGAGATTATTAAAGACTCATTAGTTCTTACTTCAAAAGCCTGTACTCCACAAAATTGGAAAATATTAACAATATAGGTGATTTTTAAGACAGATACCACTTACCAAAGCTTAATCAAGCTGAAATAAACTATTTAAACAGTCCTATAATCCAAAATAAAACATTTACCATGATCAAGTAGACTTCATCCCAGTGGCACAAGGATCTTTCAATATATAGAAATCTGTCAATGTAATCCAACAAATAAATAACATTAAAAAAGAAATCATGTGATCATTTCATATGATGCTGAAATAGCCTTTGAAAAAAATCCTGCACCCCTTCATGTTAAAAGCCTTAGAAAGATTAGGGATACAAGACACATACTGAAACATAGTAAAAGTATTACGTAGTAAGCCAATAGCCAACATCGAATTAAATGGAGAGAAACCCTAATACAACTCCACTAAAATCTCTAATCAAGCAACACAAAGACCTTGAGGACAAGAACTCAAAGTTGCTGAAGAAAACATTGAGGAAAATATCAGAATATAGAAAGATCTTCTATGCTCATGGATCATAAGGATTAACATAGCAAAAATGGCCATTTTACAGAAAGCAACGTACAGATTCAATGCAATTCCTAACAAAATTCTAACACAGTACTTTACAGGACATGAGAAAGTAGTTCTCAACTTCATATGGAAAAAATGAAACAAAAGAAAGAATCAAACAAAAAAGACAGAAGACCACCTCAGGCTAGCTAAAATAATCCTAAACAATAAAAGGATTTATGGAGGTATTACTAACCTTGACCTCAAATCGTACTACAGAGCAAGAGTAAAAAAAAACTATAGAGTATTGGTATGGTAACATACAGGTTGATCAATAAAATTGATCAAAGACCCAGAAATAAAGCCTTTATCTGTGGAGAGTTGAATTTTGTCAAGGAATGCAAAAATCATAGAGTGCACAAAAAGAAAGCATCTTCAAGAAATGTGCTTGGTTAACTGAAAGTCTGCATGCAGAAGAATACAAATAGATCTTTATGCTCCAAAGTTTGTCTGTGCAACTCCTTCGATGGGTATTTTGTTTCCCCTTCTAAGAAGGAATGAAGTATCCACAATTTGGTCTTCCTTCTTCTTGAGTTTCTGCTCCACCTGGAATCCTTCCTATATCCAATCATCAAGCCCAGACACTATTGTGGATGCCAGCAAGTGCTGGCTGAAAGGAGCCTGATATGTCAGACTTTGGAGAGTCTCTTACAGTGCCTGACTAATACAGAAGTAGAGGTTCACAGTCATCCATTGGACTGAGTACAGGGTCTCCAATGAAGGAGCTAGAGGAAGGGCCTACACAAGGAGCTGAACAGTTTGCAGCCCCTTAGGACAAACAACAATATGAACTAACTAGTACCCTCAGAGTTCCCAGGGACTAAACCACCAACCAAAAGGTACACAAGGTGGGACTCATGGCTCCAGCAGCATATGTATAACAGAGGATGGCCTAGTTGGTCATCAATGGGAGAAGAGGCCTTTAGCCCTGTGAAGGTTCTATGCCCCAGTGTAGGGGAATGCCATGGCCAGGATGCCGGAAAGGGTAGATTTGTGAGCAGAGGGAGGGGGGAGGGAGCAGTGTTTGTTTGTTTGTTTGTTTGTTTGTTTGTTTTTTCCCCCTGGAAGGGAAACCAGGAGAGGAGATATCATTTGAAATGTAAATAAAATATCTAATAAAAAAATAGATCTTTATATATCATCCTGCACAAAACTCAAATCCAAGTGGATTAAAGACCTTAAGGTATATCTATATACAGTAAATCAAAGAAAACAAAAACTGAGGAATATATTTGAACTCATTGGTACTGGAGACAATTTACTAAACATATCATTAATGGGTCAGTCTCCAACATCAACAACTGATAAATGTGACCTCTTGAAACTAAAATGCTTCTTTAAGACAAAGGATTTTCTTTTCAGTAGGAAAAAATGGAAGCAGTCTATAGATTGTGAAAGAATCTTTACCAATAGTACACTGACACAGGCTAATATCCAACATTCATAAAGAACTCAAGAAGTTAGACATAAACAACCCAAAATAGCCCAATTAAGCAGAGAACTATCAGCAGAGGAATCTCGAATGGCTGGGAAGCACTTAACAACATACATAAAGTCTTAGTCATCAAAGGAATGCAAATCAAATGACTCAGAATTGACCTTACACCTATCAGAATGGCTTAGACCAAAAACTCAAGTGATAGTGCTTGAATGCTTGAGAGGACAATCTCTTTGTAAATCAATTTGGTGTTTTTCCAGAAAACTGAGGCCAGTTTTTTCCCCAAGACACAGCTGTAGTTCTCCTCTCCTTATACCCAAAAGATGTCCCTCTATACTACAGGGGCACTTGCTTAACTCTGTTCATAGAAACTTTGCTCATAACCAGATACTAGAAACAACATACATGTACCTCAATTGAAAAATGAATAAAGAAAATGTGGTACACATACACAATGGAGAGACAGTAACTCACACAAAATGTTTAGACACAACAATTTATCCTGCCTATAAGAAATGCATGGACCAGGATTGGAGCAGAGACTCGGGGGGATGACCAAGCAATACCTGGCCAAACCAGAGACACATCTCATGATCAAGCACCAATTCCTGGCATTAGTAATGATTCTCTTTTATACTTGTAGACAGGAACACAGCATAGGTGTCTTCTTAGAGACTTCACCCAACAGCTGACTGAGACAGAGGCAGATACCTACAACTAAACATTGGTTGGAGCTTGGGACTCTTAGGCAGATTTCATGGAAGGATTGAGGGCCTCAAAGGGGATAGGAACTCCATAGGAAGAACAACAGTGTCAACTAACCGGGACCACTGCGGCTCTCATAGCCAACCACCAACCTGGACCTAAACCCTGCATGTACGTAGTAGATGGGCAACTCGATTTTTAGGTGGGTTCTAAGCAACTGGGGTTATTCCTGAAGCTATTGCCTGTCTATAGACTCTGTTCCCCTAGGTTAGGCTGTCTTGTCAAAACAGGTGGGCGAAGAAGCAACTAGCTCGGCAGAAACTTGATGTGCCAGCATGGGGGAAATGGAGGAGTGGGCCTCCACTGTCGCAGAGGGGAAGGGATTGTGGAGGATACCAGGAACAATGACCAGGATGTAAAGTGTATAAACAAACACACAAACAAACTCCCTTTCTAACTGATAGTCACCAAAATCATAGCTAAAATAAATCTTCCTCTTTCTTCCATTTTTCAACTATGCTGCTCATATATATTCTGTTTTACTAGTTGCAGTGAGGTTTGAGGAGGTGGATATTATAAAAAGTATAACTTTTAAATTAATTTTATATTTATGATACACTTGCACTCCATAATTAATATAAATAGTGCAAAATCTATGTTTTCCATATAGATATCTGCTAAATTAGAAAATGTTATATTCCTGCTTATTATTTTTATTATGTATTTAGAAAATATATTTCACAGTAAACTGAATATTACTTATAAATTTTGTTAAAAGTTCTGCCTTCATAGAATCCTGTGAGTAAAAACATCTTCTTTTTAAAAATTGCTGTAGCATATATCAGAAAAATATAAATAATGTAAGCAGAGAAAAACAGACTTAAATGGACTAAGTTAAAAAATGCAAGTAACCTGCTACATTGTATATAATGTAGTCATCAAATAAATTTACTGTTGGAGAATACCAATACTTAAATGAGACAATTAATTCATTTTTCTATAAAAGTGTATCCAGATCAACAAAGAAGGTGCATAGTATTGATGACTGGACAGAAGAATATGTAGGAAAAGCATTATAACCATATGCTGGGTGGAACAGACTATATCCTGAATGATGAGCCGCTTCTCTATAACACTCACACACACACACACAGAGCGAGAAAGAGAGAGAGAGAGAGAGAGAGAGAGAGAGAGAGACAGAGAGAGAGACAGAGAGAGAGAGAGGTAGGGATAGGGAAGTTTGATGGAAGGGTAGAAACAGAGACATAATGATAATCAGTTAATTAATTAAAAGAAAAGAAAATTGAACTTGAGCCCTGGACAGACCAAAATACCATGTTCATGATTGCAGCTTTAAATAACATGGATACTTTTCTTGACAATTTAGAATCAAAATTGAACTTGTCTACAATAAATATAATTTTTAAATTAATAGCAATGGTAACTGTAACAAATATGGGGAGTAAGACTATTTACAGAGAATTTTCAGTATTTGAAAACTATTGCTACTGTAAAACACTAAACATCAAAATTCTCATGTATGCACAACTACTGCTTAGGTGAAAAGTTATATCTTGAAACAGAGTATGTTAAATGTCCATCCTAACCTAATAAAGAAGAAAATAAGTGACCAGAAACACTACTTAGGGGTAGAAATAAAAATTAATTTAACATTAAAGTCACAATACACACACCTTTTACAAGATTTAAAAAGTAATTTTAGAATAAAAAACACGGTTTGATTAATAAAAATATAGGAAGAAATCAAAAAATATTTGAAAAATAAGGATGTCAAAGGAATACAGTCATTGAAACAGAAACTGTAAAATTGTTATTTAATAATTTATTTTTAAACATATTTGCATAATAATACTTTTCACCACATACAAAAAAAATTAGCAAAAACCGTAGATGTTATTTTGTTATTTCTTTTTTAAAAAAATGTTATTAAAACTTTTTTATTTAATCTGTTTTTTTACACTCTAGATTTTATTCCCTTCCTGAAGTCCACCCTCTGACTGTTCCCCATCCCATAATTTTTTCCATAATTCTCCACTAGAATGTCCCCACTCCCTGACCTCCTACCCCACCAGACCTTTAAATTTCCTGGGGCCTCCATTCTCTTGAGTCTTAGGAGAACCTTCTCTGACTGAACCCATGCCCAGTAGTTCTATGCATATGTGCTGGGAGCCTCATATCACCTGGTGTATGCTGCATGGTTGATGGTCCAGTGTCAGAGATATTGAAAGTCCTGGTTAATTGAGACTGCCTGGTCCCCCTATAGGGTCACCCTACTCCTCAGCTTCTTCTAGCCTTTCCCTAATTGAACCACAGGTGTCAGCAGCTTCTGGCCATTGGTTGGGCGCAAATATCTGCATTTGACTCTGCTGTTTGTTGGGTCTTCCGGAGTTTGGTCATGACAGGTCCCTTTTTGTGAGTGCTCCATAGCCTCAGTAATAGTGTCAAGTCTTTGGACCTTCACTTGAACTGGACCCCATTAGATTGTGGCCTTTCTGGGAGACACAATTTCACAGCAAACTTACTGATTTGCTGTCTCTTGCCTTCTTTCTTTTCCCTCTCCCACAATATTCCCAGATCCTTATATGAGGGAGTTATATTGTAGATTTGATTGTTAATCTCTATAATAGTCTCCATGCTAAATATGGAAAAAAAAACCATAAAATAGCACAGTTGAATGACTGTGCTCCTCTTAAGAGTCATAGACTACCTAGCCCACCTCCCACCCCAACAAAAACAGTGCCAGCCATGACAACCTCCCCTTAAATTGCTTGTTTAAAGAAATTAAGAAGCTCCAAAATTGTTATATCCTATTTATATTGCCTCTGGCTGCATCCTGAAACTTGAGTTTAAGACCTCATTGATGAAGAAAATACACAATTAGAATTCAAGACTTGGAGATATCAAGCTGGTACCTACCAAGAATTCTCCCCCATGGAAACTATCTTCTCTAGTATGTGAAGTTGCTATGCAAGCTTCCAATGTTGAACACCAACTGACAGTCTTGTCTGTGAACCACTAAGACAAAGCTCCTGCTGCTCAAATTTTTTTTTTTTTTTGGCATATATTGCATTAAGTCAAAAGTCTGCCTTTTTAAATTGGATTCTATGCCTAAAATTTATAGAAAGTTATGGAGAGTGTAAGTTCTAAGAAGTAAATCTTTAAATATCATTATATATGATGATAATATCAGAAAACACCTGAATAAAAACATTTTTAATTTAATTATCTTAGCAATAATTATTGGTGTGGAGGAGCTTAGAAGAATAGAGAGAGGGAAAACTGTGGCTTATATGTATTGTATGATAGAAAAATCTATTTTCTATAAAAACTAATAGAAAAGAAGTTACATTTTAAAACAGGCAGAGACTTTCATATAAATAGTACATTACTGTGAAAAGAGCACCATCCATTTTCACTACAATTATACATTTGAGAGTTCTTTAAACATAGATCTCATAATTCGGCATATATATGGAGAACTGCATGTAACTCACAATGCAAAACAGTTACATTCTAGCATTGCCAAAAACTATTTTCTTTATATTTTCAAGAATAGAGAAGAATATAAAAACATTTTAAATATATTTTCCTGTAAAAGATTTTAAAATACAATTTTCTTTGTCCTTTGAAGAACCAACCAACAATCATTTTGATTGAAAGAGATCTATCAGAGTAAAAATAGTAAATTTTAATGTAAATATGGAAGCTTTCCAGTTACTCAGAGGACACACTGAATGGAAAGAAAAGGACTGGGAGCCATGTCTGTGGTAAGTAAGGGGCTTAAAAGAGAAGTAGGTGTGACCAAAGAAATAAAATAAAACATAAAGTTAAGAAAGGCAGATCAGATTGTAACTATTAAGTTCCTAAAATAAGGATATTTTTTAAGATCTGATTAAAAGTGTGAAAAATTAAAGACAGGAAAAAAAAAGCCCGTGGATTGAAGCCAGGGACTTGATACAGAAGCATATATTGTGGTAAGTAGAAATCACAACTTCAGAGTTAAACATCTTTGTCAGTTTGTGAAAAATTAGGAATAATGCCATCTGGCAAAGTTCTTTCATATTCTTAATGTTCTTTGGCTGATATGTACAGAGAGCTAAGGGGACTTAGAAACAAACTAGAAATGGCATAAGAAACCTTTACAAATTAATAAAAATTAACACTGACAAACATTGGAAGATATTTCAGAATGTGACTGGCAGAAACATCAAGGAAATTAAGAACAATATGGAGAAATATAATTACCTTGACAATTACAAGAACTTTAATTGTAAGTATATTATATAATAATAAGATACATAGTAATTGAAATTCATGTGTCACAATTCCAAGTCTTCATACATACCCAATTATCTTTTTAGATGTAATTTACTGATAATAGGACAATTAGTTTTCTCATTACTTAGTGGAAAATGGGAGCAAGGCAAAGTGCGAATTATGGTTATTGCTACAAAAAAAATCCATAAACACTATATGCAGAATTATGATGGTCTTCATTTTATTCAGTTACTAAAAGAAGTGTAGAAGATAATGAACAGGTTTATATGGAAAAATTACAGTATGGGAGATTTCTTACTGCAATTTCCAGAAACCATTAAAGATCACTGTACACCTACATTTGTTCCTTGCGTCAGTATTTTACATAGTGGATGATACTTTTAAATCACATTTTCATTTTCTATGTAAGTGGTTTCATGTTCATGAACTACTATCTGTTTCTGGTATACCCGTTTGGCTATTTTTATGGTGACAGGGCTGAAATTAACAGGGTCTCTCAATTTCCTACTCTATATTTCTAGGATTATAGATAAACATCACCATAGCTAGATTTTTCTGTGGCATAATAGGAACAATATCTCAAAATGTAAAGTCTAACAGCAAATTTGATATACTAAGCAATCTCTGCAGGAAAAAGGTATTTAAATGTTCAAAAATGACTAATTCTGATGTATGGAACTATTTTGCTGGTATGTATGCATATGTACTATGTGATACCTGGTACCCTTAGAAGCCAAAAGAGGTCATTGGATTCCTTAGAGCCAGAGTCTTCTATGCTAACAGACAAGAGAATTAGTAAGTTATAGTCAAGTTGATAAATGTGAATATTTGGCATTTTAAAATGTTTGAAGTATTGTAATTATCTATAAAATTTCTTTATTATGTTTTATAAGTAACTTATAATTAAATGATAATCAAGTTTATATACACACACACTCAAACACACATACACTCACACAGATTTATGACATTTAAAATAAAAATCATGTATTCACAGATACTTCTTGAAGCAAAGAGGACCTCACTCAGTAGCTGTCATCCTCCTCAGACAAAGGTAAGAAGCCTGCACTCTGCTTAGCCATTCAGCGTAGGAGAGAGAACCTCTGGGGACTGAGAGAAAGGAGAGGCCAGAGAGTGCAGTCACTCAGCTTGCTTGACAGTGCATGTGAATCCTCAACTCGCCTACTTCCATAAAACCTACAATTAATTCCTTCCTATCTCCCTGTTGTCATTGCTTCAGAAGACCTTATGGGAAGAGGTTAATAAAGAAAATTGTGTTTTGGGAAATGATTAAGTTAGGAGCATCCACAGAATAGAAATAAGTGCTCCCACTGTTCCAAATATAACCGGCTACACATCGTTTCTGAAGTGTTAAGACAATAATTTTAGCACAAAAGTCTAGGAATTCAATAAGAAATTGAATATATATATATATATATATATATATATATATATATGTGTGTGTGTGTGTGTGTGTGTGTATGTGTATGTGTATATATGTGTGTGTATATATATATATGTATATATATACACAGAGAGAAAGAGAGAGAGAGAGACAGAGAGAGAGAGAGAGAGAGAGAGAGAGAGAGAGAGAGAGAGAGAGAGAGAGAGAGAGAGAGAGAGAGAGAGAGAGAGAGAGAGAAAGAGGACTTAGGAATTTCTAGCCATCTTTTTTTGTGAATATTTCTGTTGGAAACTTAAAATACTATGTGTAACTGTGGATTCTGGGAGAAGATATTGTATTCAGAGGGCACAACTACCTATACATTTTCCAATGCAATGGCCACTCCTGAAAAAACACATAAAAGGAATAATATATAGAGTGAGTGGTGTATATTTAAGATAGTACATATATACATGTGTGTATACAATAACAACTAGTGATAAAGTGGTTATAAATTTAAAGAAGAACAGAGAGAGGTGATGGGGCTGAAAGGAGGAAAGGTAAGGGAAAATGTGATTATATTAATGAAAATTATTTAAAAAATGCTTTGAAGTGTGAAAAGGAAAGTAGGCATCTTGTGAGTGAGTGTCTTCTAACACTGTGTAAGAAGTTTCCAGCTTATCCTCCCATTATTTTCTTATACTTTAATTTTTAGAAATACATTTGCAGTGGTGGGTGGGTGACAATAGGTCTTTATCATTATCTGGATTCATTTTATATATCCAATTACAAAAGTGGTTATAGTCACCAGGGACTGTCCCTACATAGGTGCTCTGATGTTCTATGCCCTGTATTGTCAACCTACCCTCACCTTGTTGCCCTCTGCATTCACTGGAGTTCTGAGTTTCAGTAAGGTTTCCAATCAGGGCTATGCCTTCAAAGCAGAGTGATCTTTCATAGCATAGCCAGCATGATTTAGTTAAATCAGATCTGGAGGCACTGGTGACATGAAAAGCCTGGACCATCTTGTTCTAGAGGGGTTGATGGCTCATTACTCAGTCTTGGGGTTTTCCTGGTGCCTTGGGTTGTGAACTTATTAGGAGAAGATGGGAGTGGGACCTGGGGTAGGATTGGTGTCTTGGGCCTGTGGAGGTGGTGTAGGTGGCAGTTTAGGCAACAGGACTTTTGGGCCAAGAGTAGTTTAGCTTGTCTGAACCTAGAATAGGATGGTGAACAGGATTCCAGGATCCTTGCCAGTAAATCTTAACAGTAGTCTGTTCAGCCTTCCTGCCATAATTAATGAGAATTGCATTTTCCCCCACAGTCCCAGGTATTAAGCCTAGTCATGGTGATGAGGTCCTTATTAGGTGGGATTCCAGTGTATCTATCCAGGGGATTCACTTTCTCCGGGTGCACAGAAGACCTCACACCCTTCACATTTGCTGTGTTGGTTACAGCTCTGAGAATGTCCCAGGCAAACACAAAAGCTTGGTGTTTAGCCTCCCATTGCACCAAACACTTGTTGCAATCATAAACTGGTGGGTACTCTTACAATGTTACTCTAGAGAAAGCAGGGTCCCATTCTTTATCCTCTAGACCACAGAGGTGGACATGGAGATCAGGGAACCAGGTACCCGATGTTACCCAAGAAGTGGAGTTGACAATGGTATGCACAATAAGTTTTCAATCCCTCTAATCCCTCATTTATCCGGGACACAAATGCAGGTCCATTGTCTGACCTTATAAGCCCAGGAAAAGCATACCTTAGATCTTTTAGTAGTTTCTTTGCTACCATTTGAGACATCTCATGCATAGTTGGGAAATGCTCAGTCCATCCTGAAAAGGTATCTATGAACACCAGTGAATATCTGTCTCCAAATTTTCCTGGTTTTGTCTCCCTGAAGTCTGTTTCCAATAGATTCCAGGCTTGGTGCCCTGGTATTGAATACCAGGGTTCTTTTTGTTAGCTGAAAACCACATTGGTCATTTCACAAGCCTTACAGTTCTTAAAAATTCCAGATTTTTTTTTAAATTGGCATATCTAATTCTGATGTGAGACTGTCTGATTAAGTCCTGCATTCTTTGAGTACACACGTGTGAAGAAAAATAAATCTTTTTCAATATGTGTAGACCCATTTTTCTCTGATACAATTAGTTTGCAGTCAGCTGTCTTCTACCTTATGACATTGAGACATGGGCAGGTTTCTGGCCCAGATTACATCTTCAGTAGTATAATTAGTCTGGTAAAGGAGTATAGGTTCTCTAGGGTCTAGAGTAAACTAGGGCATGAGGGCCTTAATTTCCAGGGTCTGTTTCATCTGCATTGTTGCCCTCTGAGATGGGGCCTTTTTCTTTTTGATGCCCCTAACAGTGGATAATATCTAACTGTTTAGGTCCCCATAGGGTCCTTAGTAGGGAGAGAATTTCCGCTGTATTCTTGATAGTCTTTCTTGCTGCTACCAGAAGGCTTCTATCCCTATAAATAACTCCATGGATATGAGTGGTAGCAAAACCATACTGGACATCCATGTAAATCTTAAGTCTTTTGTCATTTCCCAACCCATTCAATGGTTACGCTTGATTGTTATCTTGACAGCAATTAAAAACAATGTCACAGACAGACCTCTAGGTATGTTTCATAAAAAGGATACCAACCTATAATTTTGGTACCATCTCGTACACTGTTTCATAAAAAGGATACCAACCTATAATTTTGGTACCATCTCATACACTGTTTCATAAAAAGGATACCAACCTATAATTTTGGTACCATCTCGTACACTGAGTCCTAGACTTGAGGAAAATAAGAAAGTCAGGGGAGCACAAAGTTTATCCATTTTGACTTTACCACTTGCCTGGATGGTGAGCAGTCACTTTCTGGTTCTGGTGTAGTGCCATATTTGAGAGCCGAAAAGACCAACTAGGAGCCGACTCTAATGCAATCACATTTGGGTCTCTTTATTACA
The DNA here is from genome assembly GCF_008632895.1 of Mastomys coucha. NCBI lineage: Eukaryota > Metazoa > Chordata > Mammalia > Rodentia > Muridae > Mastomys > Mastomys coucha. Next base: position 4,985,314 of record NW_022196891.1, read on the forward strand.
AACCTGAATGTGGGCTTACTCACTGCTGACCCACAGGACAGTTTGGTGAAGCAGTCCTAAAATCTCATCTGGACAAGTTTTTATAGGAAATGGGAGCAAGCATCTAATTGAGTGACTATTACAAGCTGACTGGTGGATGCTCTGAAGCAAGACCATGAAAAATCACAAATGGTCTGAAAGTACATCTAAAACGACTGGACTAATCTTTGGTTAACTGTAGGTAGAAGTAGCCAGAGAGTAACTCTGGGATATGGGCCAAAAACAAGCCATGGGATATGGGATATTTCCGGGTATTTGGGTGCCGCTTGGGTTCACCTGCAGGTCAAATTCTCGGGTCCACTTTTCTTCTTCTTCTTCTTCTTCTTCTTCTTCTTCTTCTTCTTCTTCTTCTTCTTCTTCTTCTTCTTCTTCTTCTTCTTCTTCTTCTTCTTCTCCTGATTTTTCTTCTTCTTCTGATTCTTCTTCTTCTCCTCCTCTTTCTTCTTCTTCTTCTTCTTCTTCTTCTTCTTCTTCTTCTTCTTCTTCTTCTTCTTCTTCTTCTTCTTCTTCTTCTTCTAAGATTAAGTTTGTCCCCATAATGGAGTAGGTTTGTCCTCTCACTGTCATTACCTCACTGTCATAATAGCCATTATCTTTAAACTGTTAGGCAAAAGAAACTTTGATAACATTACATTGGTTTTTAAGACATTTTTATCACAGTAATAAAAAGCATTAACAAATAAAGAAAATTTGTATCAAGAAATGTATTAATTGCAGTAAAAAAACATGATCATGTGAATGTTAGGCCTTGGGACCGATTTGCTGGGGTAATGTGGAAGAGATTGGAGTTTCTGGATAGAGAATCACTAGAATACTGAAGCAGACTTTGAGGGTATGAAACAAAAATAGTATCTTTCTACATTTACACTAGAGGATACCTGTTACACACTCTCAAATAGTCAGCCTGTATTCTTCCAAATTTCTAAGCATGTCAGTGAGGTTGAATTATACAGTCTTGGACTAGTTAATTGGACAAATGGAATTTTTAATTCAGGTTGCAGCATGGCGGATCCTCACTATAGTCGTGGAAGTCTACTCTCAATGTTAAGAGAGGAAAGCATCTGCAGCAGAGAGATAAGACGAAAGATAATCCCTCTTACTCCTGCTTCTCTACCTTGCCTCTTGGCCCTTTGTTCTACCTCTCTCTCCTATTCCCTCCTCATCCCTACTTCTCTACTGTCTCCTTCTCTCTGCCTTTCTCTACCTCTGCTACCTACTTAACTCCCCACCCCATGCCCTAAATAAACTCTATTCTATACTAAATAAAGAAAAAAAAGATAATCAAGAATGGACAAGATTCCATTGTTTCTTTTTGGTCATAGAGTATAGGTGAAATTGTGTTAACCTTTTGTTGCTTTTTTTGTTGAATTAGCTTACTTTTCTTTGCTGTAGTCTAAAAAGGTTAATCTTATCCCACCTTTAGTGACTGACATTTTCCAAAAAGACCTTGCCCCCTAATCATTCCTCAGCAGTGCCAATTGAGTAAAATGTACTTAAGTTATTATTAAAATATGGTTTATTCCCATTCAAAATGCTACATTAACATATCTAATATACACTAAAATGGACTTTTACACTTTTATAAAATAGAGCACATACAACATTTAAAGTTAATATCTAAATTTGAAAAATTATTATGGATCTTTCATATTTGTTGATAACTATGTCTAATATTTATTTAAGTTACAGGTGACTGTTTAACATATCTTACTATTATCTAATATTACCACATGAGAAATATTTCCATTTCATTTTCTAATGGAGCTTTAAAATGAAATATACATTTTCTTCCTTACTAATTTCACTAAAACAGTCTAAAGAGTCTGTGATGTATTGGAGAAAACTATCTTTGATCAATAATTATAATATAAGTTACACTATGTGACATATAAAGCAAAGAGCAAACCTTTAATCCCAGCACTTGGGAGGCAGAGGCAGGTGGATTTCTGAGTTCGAGGCCAGTCTGGTCTACAGTATGAGTTCCAGGACAGCCAGGGCTACACAGAGAAAACTTGTCTCAAAAAAAAAAAAAAGTGGAAATAGAAATAATAAAGAAATCAGAAAGAGAGATAACCCTGGAGATACAAAACCTAGGAAAGAAATCAGGAGTAATAGATGCAAACATCTCCAACAGAATACAAGAGATAGAAGAGAGAATCTCAGGGGTAGAAGACACCATAGAATACATTGATACAACAGTCAAAGAAAATGCAAAAAACAAAAAGCTCCTAACCCAAAACATCCAGAAAATCCAGGATGAAATGAGAAGACCAAACCTAAGAATAAGAAGTATAGAAGAGAGTGAAGATTCCTAATGTAATGGGCCAGTAAATATCTTCAACAAAATTATAGAAGAAAACTTCCCTAACCTAAACAAAGAGATGCCCATGAACATACAAGAAACCTACAGAAGTCCAAATAGACTGGACCAGAAAAGAAATTCCTCCTGTCACATAATAATAAAAACACCAAATACACTAAACAAAGAAAGAATTTTAAAAGCAGTAAGGGAAAAAGGTCAAGTAACATATAAAGGCAGGCCTATCAGAATTACACCAGACTTCTCACCAGAGACTATAAATGTTAGAAGATCCTGGGAAGATGTCATACAAACCCTACAAGAACACAAATTCCAGCCCAGGCTACTATACCCAGCAAAACTCTCAATTACTGTAGATGAAGAAATGAAGATATTCCATGACAAAACCAAATTTAAACAATATCTTTCTACAAATCCAGCCCTACAAAGGATAATAGATGGAAAACATCAACATAAGGAGCAAAACTACACCTTAGAAGAAGCAAGAAAGTAATCATTCAACAAATCCACACAAACATAATTCCACCTCTTACAACAAAAACAACAGGCAGTAACAATTACGTTTTTTAAATATCTTAATATGAAAATTAATATTACCAACATATCATGATCGATTGAAATAAAAAATATGAGGAATTAGAAATTCGTTGATTGTCATTCAATGGTCTCTCTAATTTTGGCAACTGGAAAAAAATAGGTAGAATATTGTACAATCTATATACACTTTCAGCTTGTTTGTTCGTGATAGTGTCTTGCTGTGTCAACATCAACATAAGGGTCTTGAAATCTTGCTTTTCCTATCTCAGCCTCTCTATTAGTAGTATTGTTTGTTTCATGTTTTTACA
>NW_022196891.1:4988661-5001013 GCF_008632895.1 Mastomys coucha
GTCAAATAGCTTTGACCATAGCAGGAAGTCTGTATCCAAAAATTGTGCCTACAATTCATTTTTTGGTGTAGCAGAACTGTCAATCTCAGCTTAGCTACGATGGAGGTAAAATCCTTTGGTGATGTGAGGGTCATTGAAGTACAGCCTTATTACAATGAAATCCAATGTCTAAAAATTGTTCTTATTTTGGGCTTGTTCCACAGTAAGAGCCAAGATTTTAAACTCTACTAAATACAAAACAAACCAGCAAAATACTTTATATATTTATGTTCATTTAAGAAAATACTAGTAGTGATATATTATTTTGAAAAATACAGTTAATATGTTTGGAGGTATTTAAAATTTATACTGAGAAAAATGTATTTTCACTATTGCTAAAGATGAACATCTACATAAGACTGTTAAATTGATTGCTGTTTTATATCAAACAACTTTTATAATACTTATTTTTCTTCTTATAATATTTTATAAATTTTAAGGACTATGACAAAAAATATTGTAGGTATTGAAGGGGAGGGGTCTCTGAAAGGAGTTGGGATACAAAAGGGAAACAAGAATGTGATTTAATTCTATTTACTTAAAATATGTTTTTAAAATGTTAACAAATTCAGATACATTGAAATCATGTAACTTTTCTCATCATAATGCAATAAAAGTGAAAAAAAAAAGAGAGAAAGAGAAAAAAAAGACTGTCTCCTAAAAATACCTACATATACAAGACCAAAACCATACCCGTATCAATATACATGGTAATGTGGAAGATAAAAATTGTAAGTGGTTCCTTCTTCTAGACAAAGGATATTAGGTACATAGTAACTGCTAGGAAAGGGAGAATTATAAATTCTCTGAGGCAAGTCTCCTGATGAATTGCCCAATACAATGTGGTTAGCTTTCAGTTTTCATGCAAAAAATGAAAGACTTAGCACATTTTTAAAATACTCTTTTTAACAGTAATAACCAAAGAAAAAGAAGCTATAAATTTGAGTAGGTAAAAATCAAGGTACAGTACCAGAGATACGGTACCTGAGAGGGTTGGAGGCAGAAAATAAAAAGGGGAAAGTGAAGTATTATAATTTAAAAATATATACTAAAAAATAAATAATTATCAAAAGATCTTTCAGAGAGGCTTATTTAAGGTATCATTTCCTACAGAGTTGTTGATATGTTTAAAAAGAGAAAATACTTAAAGTTTTGGGAAAATATGCTACAAAACCACTGGAAATTATCCATGTGACTACCAGGGGAATTATAGGGTATTATATATATATATATATATATATATATATATATATATATATATATATTATATGTAGGGTATTATATATATATTATATGTATATATATTATATGTATATATATATATATATAAAATGGGAAAATGATAATAACTTGTATATCATTAACTCAGATCAAAGATATAATTTTTTGTAATAGAGTCCAAAATAGTCCTAACACATCACTTCAATAACACACATCACCTTTATGAATTGCATACTATGTACCATGTTCTGTGTATAATTGAAAAAAAAGATATATCATAATTCATAAACTGTAATAGGACTTTAAATTTAAATTAAAAAAATAATATGCTTAGACTATTTTATAAGGGCTGGATAAATGACTCAGCAGTTTACAGCTCTTGCTTTTGCAGAGCACCTAAGTTTGTTTTTCAGCACTCACATAGTGACTTACAACCATCTCTAATTCTAGAGCAAGGGATTAAAGATAGCTGTTTGGTCTCTGAATGTAGCAGGCACCCTATCAGTGCACTTACATCCATAAAGGCATACTTATGTCCATACAAGAAAAGAAGATTTCCCAAGATATTGTACATTTACTTATATGAAAGCACATCACAAATTTATGCCAGTCTCTGATTTTTTGGGAGTAGTTATCCTTGTGACACAATTCCTCTAAGAAGATCGAACATATAGTCAATTATCTCTTGAGCAAGAAATGGCTGAATCTGCTGAAGAAACCTTGAGACTCAATGTACAATTTCTGAGAAAACTTGTATTATGTAAAGGAAACATTGTCAAATCTTTTTCTGCTTAGCTCAAATTAGTACAGCTGCAAATGATAGTTTTTAATAAAAAACAAAAACAAAAAAACAAGCAGACAAGTTAAAAATTTTGTCCGGCTTCTTGTTACTTTAATTAAATGGCAGAAATATCAACAATGAAGAAACAATCCAAACATGGTGATTGACACAAGCTAGATTTATCAGAGAAGGAAAAAACAAACAAAACAACAACAACAACAAAAAACCTTAGTTGAGGAAATTCAATTGTAAGGCATTTTCTCATTTACTGATCAATAGAGGAGAACACAGCCAGTTGTGGCGATCCCATCCTTGGTTTGGTAGTCCTGGGTTCTATAAGAAAGCAGGCTGAGCAAGTGATGTGAAATGAGGAGTAAGCAGCAGGACTCATGGCCTTTGACTCGGTTCTTGTCTCCAGGATGCCGTCTTGAGATCCTGCCCTGGCTTCGTTCAGTTGTCAACAGCACCAGCAACAGCCAAATAAACTCTTTTCTCCCCAGCTTGCTTTTTTTGATTGTGGAATTTTGTTTTAGCAATAGAAACACTAAGATAGTGATGTTTTCCATCCCCACACCCTAGATATTTAGAGTGTTTTCAGTGGGCAAATGTGTTAAGGATTATGAAGCAAAAGACCTTCCTGAAGCCTCTGGATCTAGAAATATGCCATGAATATGTAAAAAGTGGCACATCATTGGCACTTCTAAAAGTTACTAGATTAGAGGTTATGTGGAAAGATATAAAGCTAAAATAATTTGTTATATATTTTGAAGGCTATCATGAAGCACATCTCACCAGTAAACATTGTTTAAAATAGATACCTGTTTTTGTTTTTGTTTTTCCATGAATGTCTGGACATTTTATTTTCCTGGGCCATTGTAACTCGTACTGATTTCTTTACCTGTCAATGACTCTTGAATTTGAGTCTAAAAACTTAGCTAGTTTAAAATGCCACTCACATGTATTCAGAAGGAATAGAGCTGAAAGCTAAACATTTCACTTCAGGGAAAAAAAATCTTTTAATTTTCTGCCCACTAACATGTTGCCATCCCATGACATTTTAATATGTGCTAAAGCAGACGATGAAAATATTATGATTTATCATGACAGGATAAATAAAGCAATAAGAGCAAATCTAATTTAAGCATGCATCACTGGAGCTTGCCTGTTCACTCCCTCTTGATAGCTACCAGAATCATCCAAGGAAAAATGAAATGCATTAAAAGTGGGGCAGTCTCAACACTGGCAGGAGACATGTTATATAAAAACAAGAACTAATCATGTGAATCATCATTCTTCCTCACCCAATCCTTCCAAGGAACTCCTTCTTCTTTGCAATGATGAAATGCACCATTTGAGTCCCTTTTGCTCTTCAAATTCTCTAGTTTATGTCTCCTAATTATGACAATTTTCTTCCTAAATCTGAAATAAAAATATCAGTGAATGCCTCCCTTATGAAATCATTAAACTCTAGGTCTTTGCATTGTAGGAAAATAGGTTCCCAGGCCTCTGTCTAGGTGTGACTGTATCTCTTTCTACTTTTATCACTATGAAAAAAAGGAGGGATTCCTCTTCTTATTTAAACTAAACTAAAAACTAAACTAAACTAAATATTCTTCTGAAACAATAGGGACATCCTACATAACTTGAGATAACTGTATCAGAAATGCAAATGAGGCTGCTAAGTTCTAACAATACTCACACTGTTTTACTAGAGATTTTCAATATAAACTTGTCAGTTTATCAATGTAGAATTTATTCAATTTTAGTCTTTAATTTTAATTTGAATATTTAATTTGAACTTTTTAAAAATCTCAATTTTACAGCCAAGTATTGGTGCATATGCTGATAATGCCAATATTTGAGAGTTTAACTGTTACAAAATAATTATATTTGCATGACTTTTATTTCTTCAGAGATTTGGGGGCACCACATAGATATTTTCTAAAATATTTATCTTTGTTATTATTGACATATTTCATCTATTTTTCTCAAGCCTTTAAAAATCATGCTAATTAAACCCATCTAGATAATTTTCATTTGCTCTTTTTCTTTTTACATGTATTTTATTTCACCTCTTGTATGTTCATTGTATTGCCTAAAGCTTGTTTTCATTGTGTATCTGTTAGATAAGTATACTAAGATACTTTGTGATTTTAATTATGGTTTATTATTATGGATTTATATAAAATACTTAATATTATTCTTTGTATATAAAACAGAACATGCATGTTTGTCCAGTAATGTTTATATATATACACATACATATATGAATATATATACTTTATATATATATACATATATATTTTATATATACAAATGTTTATGGTTGTATGTATTTATATGTTGACTGTTATTTATATCAAGATATATATTTATTTGCTAAAACATTATTTTTGGTTTTCTCTTTTAAATTGAGAATCCTGACATTTACTATAGTATATCTAATTAAATTAAATTCTCTGATATTTTGTTTTCTGATTTTAAAAAAATAGGCATCAAAAGTCTGTTGTGTATTTCAGGGCACTACAAACTTTCCTTTAATTACTGGGTCCAGGCTGAGATCTGAGACAAACATCTCCTAATCTTCCTAGAAATTCCACTTCCTGCTGCCTTTTGAACCTCTCAGAGAGGTTGACTCTTCTACAAGACACTTCATGAGTTAAATGTATCTCTACCATTTATTACCTGGAGGTTACTGGGTAAGTTTTCCCATAAGTTTTGCTTTCTTCTTCTACAATAATGGAAAAGACACGTCAGGCTAATAATGATTTTTGGTTGTCAAAAATATATCTAGTAAAGCTTATTAAGACCAGTAATATAGTACTTTAAAGAACTCCATTAATAATAATCATCTTTATTAGCTTAATCATTAAAAGACAAATATAAATCAAATAATTTGATCTGTAAATGGAGTAAATGATTTTAACATCATGCTTTCAAACTGTAACACTATAGAAACAATGCTTCCTCCATGCTTTGAATAGTCAGATTTGTGATGTAATTAAAATTTGCTGTCTTTGATAGTTGTGTATAATATCAATGGTTCCATACACTCAATCTTCCCCCATCCCTTTCTTACTTATTCATTTTACATCCTGCTCACTGCCCTGCTCCTGGTCACACTCCCGCACAATTTTTCCTTCATCCTCCTCCCTTTCTTATCTAAGTGGGTGGGGGCCCCTTGAGTATCCTCCCACCCTGGTACATCATCTCACACTGAGGTCAGCCAAGGAAGCCCAGATAGAAGAATACATCCCACATACAGGCAAAAGCTTCTAGATGACCCCCAACCCTACCCTGAGTCCAATTGTTCAGGATGCACATGAAGCCATTTGCTATATATGGGTGGGGAGGCTTAGGTCCAGGCCATGTATATTCTTTGGTTGGTGGTTTCATCACTGAGAACCTCAAGGTTAGGTGACACTGTTGATCTTTCTGTGGAGTTCCTATTCCATTAAGGGCCTCACTCCTTCTTCCTGTTCTTCTATAAAAATCTTTGAGCTTCATCCACTGATTGGATGTGGGTATCTCTCTATCTGTGTTTATCACCTGCTGGGTGGAGCCTCTCAGGTTACAGCCATTCTATGCTTCTGTCTGAAAGCATAAGAGAATACCATTTATATCGCCAAGGATTGATGCTTGCTTATGGGATGAATCTCAAGTGTGTCATGTTTCAGTTGGCCATTCCACCAGTCTATACTCCATTTCCTGTCCCTCCATTTCTTGTAGACAAGATAAATTTGGGGTTGAAAGTTTTGTGGGTGAGTTGGTGTCCGTATTGCTCCATTGGGGTTCCTGACTTGATACAGGAGGTGGCCTTTTCAGCTTCCATATCCACAATGCTGTGAGTCACAGCTAAGGTCACCCCACCCATTGATTCTAGAGTACCTCCATAATCCCAGTAATAAGTATTATCCTGGAGAACCCTTCCCACCTTCCCATAACCATCAGTAAGAAATTTCTGTTCATTCTCAAAGCCATCTGGCCATCTCCTTGTCTCTCTCCACAGCAGATCCTGAAACTTGCCCCATTCTCCTCTCCATCTACTCTCCCACTCAGGTCCCTCCTTTCATCTGGCTCCTATGACTATTTTATTCCCCTTCTATGTGAGATTCAAGCATCCTCATTTGTGTCTTGTTCTGTTTAGTTTCTTCCTGTCTGTAGAGTATAATGTGGGTACACTGTATTTTATGGCTAATATTCATTTATAAGTTAATACATAAGATGCATATATCTTTTGGGGACTGGTTTACTTCACTCAAGATTATATTCTCAAGTTCCCTACATGTGCATGTAAAATTCATATTATTGTTTTGAATAGCTGAATAATATCCCATTTTGTAGATCTATCTCATTTTCTTTATCCATTCTTCAGTTGAGTGATATCTATGTTGTTTCCAGTTCCTAGCTATTATAAATAAAGCTGCTATAAACATAGATTAGCAAGTGTCTTTGGGAGTTGATGGAGCACCTTTTTTGGTATATTCCCATACATGTTTTACGTAGGTCTTAAGCCAGAGCTATAACCAGTGTTCTGAGAAACAACTTGATTTCCAAAGTGTTTGCACAAGTTTGCACTCCTATCAACAACGGAGAAGTGTTATTCTTGCTCCATATCCTTGCTAGCATGTGCTGTCCCTTGAGTTTTTGATCTGATTGGTATAGGATCAAATCTGTGAGTTGTTTCCATTTGATTTTTCCCTGAAGATTAAGGAATTTGAACACTTAAGTACTTTAAGACCATTCAAGACTCCTTTTTGCATTTTGTGTTTTCTTTGACTTTTGTGTCAATGTTTTCTATGATATCTTCTGCACCTGAGATTCTCTCTTCTATCTCTTGTATTCTGTTGGTGATGCTTGCATCTATGGTTCCTGACTTCTTTCCTAGGATTTCTATCTCCAGAGTTGTCTTTCTTTGTGATTTCTTAACTGTTTCTACTTCCATTTTAAGGTCCTGGATGGTTTTGTTCAGTTCCTTCACCTGTTTGGTTGTGCTTTCTTGTAATTCTTTAAGGGATTTTTGTGTTTCCTCTTTAAGGGTTTGAACCTGTGTACCTGTGTTCTCCTGTATTTCTTTAAGGGAGTTATTAATACTCTTCTTAGATTCCTCTATCACCATGATGAGATATGATTTTTAGATTCAAATCTTGCATTTCTGGTGTTTTGGGATATCCAGGCCTTGCTGTGGTGGGATTACTAGCTTCTGATGAAGCTAAGTAGTCTTGGTTTCTGTTGGTAAGATTTTTGCATTTGCCTTTAGCCATCTGTTGATCTCTGGTGTTAGATATGCTTGTTGTCTCTGGCTGGAGCTTGCTCCTCCTGTGAGTCTGTAAGCCTGTGTCAGCACTTCTGGGAGATCAGCTCTCCTCAGGTAAAACCTGTGTGCAGTGGGCTGTGGATCAGTCATCCCTCCTGAGTTCTGGGGTCAGAACAAACCCCGGAGACAGGCTCTCCACTTGCAGGGAAGGGGCAGAGAGGGTTGTGGATCTGCAGTACCTCTTCCTAGGTGAAGAGGGAGGTGGAAAGGATCCTGTGCTAGCTGCCCTGCCGCTACTGAGTCCTGTGCCTCCTCGGTTTGGGTTTTCTTTATTGCTTCTATGTTCACTTTCAGGTCTTGCACAGTTTTATTATTTCTTTCACCTGTTTAATTGTATTTTACTGTATATCTTTAAGGGATTTGTTTCTTTTTTAATAACCTCCAACTGTTTAATTGCATTTCCATGATTTATTAATTTCCTCTTTAAGGTCTCTATCACATTTCTAAGATTGAATTTAAGGTCTTACTTTTGCTTCTGTTCTGTTGGGATATCCAGGGCTTACTGTAGTAAGGTAGCTATGTTATGAAACTGCCCTGGCTCTTGTTGATTGTTTTTATTGATCAATTGTTTTCAAGGGCCTCTAACCATCTGAATAGCTTTGGTTCCCTCATGTTCTTGTTATAGTAGTTATTGGGAGGGTTCAGCACCCACAGGTCTGTATTGTTTGAGAGCTGCAGATCAAATAACTTGGTCAGGCAGCTGTCGGGAAGGAGTATTGGGATCCAACCCTGACATTTCTTTTTTGGTTCTTTCTTGAAGATAGCTGAGGGTGAAAGGCCATCAACTTAGGCAAGACTTGGTCTGGAGAGGTATTTAGGGTGGCCATTTAATAATAAAATGTTTGCCTGTCTTGAATCTAAGTCACTTTGCTGAAGTAGGTAGCTGACCTGCCTGCCTGAGTTCCTCTGAGGCTGGAAACTGCAGTCTTTGGCATTTAGCACTTCATCAAGAACACTGGAGGGATGAGTAGTGATTAAGTAAAGTAGCCTTTTTACTATCTCTGCTACACTGAGTGGCTTTCATGTCCAGACTATTATTTGAAGTTGCAGGAAGAAAAAAAGAACACTTTGAAAGTGATTTTTGCCTTCATTTCTAAGTTATCTCTAAATAGTTTTCTATGAAACTTCTGTAAGAAAGTTCTTCTCTAAAAGGTTCTCTAAGAAAATTGAGATCCCTCCTCTCTTTGTCCTCAGCACTTATATATCTTTCACAATACAAGATCATATGATAAAAAGTTCACCATTAGTTTACACATAAATTCATTCAAATCATCAATTGAATAAGAAGAATACAACAGAGAATGTTTACATGTTTAACATAAAACTTATTATCTGGATAAACATTCATTATCTCTCACAAGCTCAAGAGGATCATTGAACGTTAAAAACTAAAATTTTTGTGACTAAAGTATTATTCAAGTTTTCCATAGATAAACCCAGTTAATATTTTGTCTTCTGTCCTGTGTCTATAGTAAATCATTAATTCCCTTTTATGACCTTTGTTTAGGGGTTTTAGAGCCTCTTGGAATGTGCACTAAGTTGTAGATGCCTGCATACTATCTCAGAGGCAAATATCATGTGACATTTGAAGACTGATAGAGTTCACATTTCAGTTTTGATTATCAGAAAGGACTTAATAGCAGTCTTATTATAAAAGAGCTTAATGATTATTAATATAATTTTAGAAACCCTTATAGAATCATCATTAAAAATTAAGAAGTCATCTATTTGTCTACTTAGCATCACTACCAGACAGCACCTCTGTTGTTCTGCAGAACTCAGCTCAAAAGGGTAGCCTACTAACTGAGTGATTGTTATATATATTTAATAATAACAGAAAAGAATATTAATAGCAGGAATCTTTCCTCAGATACTATCTCCTTCGCCTTGCAGAAAGAAATGAATATGTCAATTACTTTGCAGAACCATCTCAGGAAGGTTAACTGCCAGTTTTTAAATTCTCCTAGATGGCATAGCAAGATATTAAGGGTAGTTTGGGTTGCCCCAGAAGACTCAGTGAGCCATGAAGTTGGATGTGGAGAGAAGGTAACATGTATGGTTCAGGTTCTCCAGGTCTGATGAATGTAGGCAGAAAGGTGATGGGAGAGTGAATGTCCAGAAGGAATAGCAGGCTGCTTAGTACAGCTTGGTGTGCCCAAAGGACCCCCTCTTTGCCCACTCCTCCTCTACCTCTGTTTTTAGGGTTGGGTGGGTGATATAATGCTATATGACCTGGAAATTCCTAAAATACACAATAGTAGACCAAGGGACCACATTTAATCTCACATACATCTGTTTGCTCCAGCCTTCTGGTTGCTTTCTATACGAGGATGAACTTGAGCATAGAATGAGACTTCAAAGCACATGCCAACAGTGACACATTTCTTCTAACAAGGATGTACCTCTTCACAGTGCTTCCCTTCTCGGGTCAAGTGTTCAAACCCATGGGTTTATAGGGCCAAACCTATTCAAACCACAACTTCCTTCTTCTCTTTGACTTATATAAAGTATTTTTATTTTTTCTGGCACTTTTCTCTGATCTTAGTTTATTATATTAATAATTTTGGAGAAAGTATGCCATAAAACAAACATTAGAGGAAATAATATAGAAACAGGGAGGGAAAAGAGATAGAAGGCAAAAACAAAGTCTATGCAGGAATTTTTATTTCTGTGCAAAAACATTTATATTGCATAAGTATTGATAATAGTCACAATATATTTACTCCAGTGCAAAAGACTTTTTCATAAAGCAAGAAGCAAACAGAAAAGCACACATCTTGACATTAGCCAATGTGCCGTCTTGTTTTTATTCTTAGTTATAATGAGTCCTGTGTGCATAATTTTCAAACTTACACCTTATAAATGATTGAAAAATGTGATATATTGGTGGTACCATGGACCCTAATGACATTACTGTTATACTGTGAGTACAGAACCAGCTCAAAGAAAGATTGATTGCTGACAAAATTTTCTTACTAAGTGCATCTACTAGGCTGAGGAGTTTATGAACATTCATTTTATATAATTGCCCAATGAGTGGTAAGATTAAATGTACTCTAAATAGAGTTGGAGGTGGCAAAGAAATTTGACCAACTACATAAGACTGAAGTAGACCTAACGCTTGGAGTTAGTATTAATGCTTGCCCATTCTTTTGGTGTCTATAATTTTTCTTTTGAAAAGTTGATATTGCTAACATATAGAAATTCACAGAACTCTATGTAACACTTGTTTGATTGATTTGAATAAAAAATGATTTATGTATAAAAAAAGTGACAAGTTTTGAAGTGTTTTAACTGTAGTTTACTTTTGTTTTATTATATTTTAATTGCAATATAATCAAAACCATTTATTCCATAACCTTTCTTTCATCCTGGCCCTTCTGATATGCTCCGCAAATCCTCCTCATGTTCTACCTATTCACAAATTGATTTCTCATCCGATTTAACTATTATTATTTGATTATTCAACTGCTAAGTCGGTCTTTTGTTTTTTGTGTATATATGGTCTCCAGGCTGCTGCATCTGACAAACTATACGTGGGTTGAGTAATATTGCTTCTGCCAGTGATCGTTATTTGTTTGTACTCATTACTCCTGGAATGAGAACCCACAAAAATATGTCCTGCACACTTTACAATATTCATTTATTGCCTTTATTTAGGTTTGTTTATGCAGCCATTTCTGAGAGGGACTGTTTCACATCAGATATGGTATTCTTACTCTTACGGTTACTCTGTGTCCTCTTCTGTGGTGTTCCCTAAGCCATAGAGCCAAGAGCTGTGACATAGATTCATCAACTGGGGCTAGACCCCATGATCAGATGATCTCTGCATTGTGTCTAGCTGTGTTTTTCTATCATGGCCTCGATGTGCTATAATGAGACACTTCTGTGCTAAAGGCTGGCTGGCTAAGTTATCCATGAGCCAATGTTCTACAAATCACTCATCTCATGGATATATATTGTTCCACTAATTGCCTCGTTTTAATTCTATACAAATATACAAAAATTTGGGGGGAGTGCTGTGATTTTTAAATTTTTGTTGCATTTCCTTTTACTCAGTTAGTTTGTGTATGGAGAAGTTGCTGGAAAGTCCACAGAACATGTGAAAAAATCAAAGGATACATTGTAGAATATTTTTTTTTCCTTTCCACAATATAAGTCCCTGGCACTAAGCTCGGGTTGTCAGAGTAGGATGCAGGTATCAGCACGTATCATTACCTGCTGAGCAGTCCCACCAGCATATAATTGGCCTTTGAGTCAAATAGTTGACCTGACTAGTTCATTTATTTGCAGTTTCCTAATAATATACATGTACTAAAATCTGACTTCACAGTTATTTATTATCAGTATTTAAATTATGTTTAATATAAGTAAATTACAAAGTAAAGAGTGAGAACCATGTTTCTACCTATAAAAATAACATAAAGATGAAAACATAAATTGTAAGTGAGTTGTGATCTTTCATAGTAGTAGGATGTATACTGATACATTACAATTTGCTCTCCAAAACAAATAGCTCAGAAAAGAAACTGAGATGGTTTGCCATACATTGTTATAATTTCTGAGCAGGAAAACTTCCAAAATGTGTAGTATAACCTACATTTTGAAGAGAAACATTAGTATCACATATTTCAGTTTATATCCTGGTAGAGTCCACACATCAGTGAATGTATAGGATGAATTCATATTTTTAAGAGAAGCCTTCAGCTATTGAAGGCATGGTAATACTCATATCTGAGTTGAATCTACATTATAGTTAATAAATTTAGAATTTTTCTCAAATATAAGGCTACTTATTTTCATGCATCCTCAGGAAATAATATATATTTAACCTGCAAATTAATTATTTGTAAGTGGCATATGGTCAAGATATTTTATTCTACTTTTGTAAGTTTTCCACACTTATCCTTTGATCATGTACTAATAAGAAACTTAAGCTGGGCGGTGGTGGCGCATGCTTTTAATCCTAGCACTTGGGAGGCAGAGGCAGGCGG
>NW_022196891.1:5001023-5001660 GCF_008632895.1 Mastomys coucha
AAAAGAAACTTAAATTGTTCTTTTATTTGGAATATAAGAAGGATAAGTGGTAAGGTAAAATAATTTTAATATACACACATATTAGAAACTAGACAAATGGTTATATATAGGGGTGGTTCTGATGCTAAGGTCTTATTCCCCAATTGCTTCTTTATTTGTCAATAAAGAAACCATGGGCCAATTGCTGGGTGGAAGGAGTAGGAAGGATTTTCAGGTCCCTAGAGGCAAGAGACAGATGTTAGAGAGGAGAGTTTGCTATGCTTCAGAGAGAGAAAAGCCAAGCTATCATTTGAAATCTTTTTTTTTTTAAACTTTTATTGCACTATGATGAGAAAAGTTACATGATTTCAATTTATCTGAATTTGTTAACATTTAAAAGCATATTTTAATTAAATAGAATTGAATTACATTCTTGTTTCCCTTTGTACCACTGCTCCTCCCATAGACTCCCCCTTCAATACCTACAATATCATTTTTGTCATATTCCTTAAAATTTATAGAATATTATCACAATAAAAATAAGTATTATAAAAGTTGTTTGGTATAAAACAACAATCAATTTAACAATCTTTTTTTTCTTTTTGATATTTTCTTTATTTACATGTAAATTTCTCCATTCCCAGTTTCCCCTCCAAAA